>NW_028145790.1:232500-475000 GCF_977016875.1 Pavona decussata
ACCTTAAAAGAGAAACAACATTCACCTTTCTAAGTACCAGTTATTGTTATTTTCTCAGTTTGAGGGGGTGGAATTCTAAAAATCACGCAACCTGATTAGTTCCGGAAGTTGGCGGATTTGTTGCGTGATTTTTTGCAAGACCGGCTGGGCCCTGTTTTCTTACGGCAAAATAAACAATTTAGTAAATGCCACACAAGTGAATAGCGCCATTCGCGCGCGCTGATTGGCAAGCTTGGAGGTGATTAGCCAAGTACTATTCACCTCCGAGCAGCCAAAGAGAAACAAGATGGTTTCCCGTTTCGCCTCCGGCACTAATAAAGGAAATTATTTCGATAAACGAGACAGATGTTACAAAAAATACAAAAATGGTAACAAAGTTTAGTTTGACCGCATTAAATAGTAAGTTGTTAATTATTCGACACTATAGGTCGGTCCTTATTGGAAGAACTGTGCCCTGTGTCTTGAGTACGGCACTCGGCCTTCAAGACCTCAGGCACAGTTTTTCCCAATACGGACCTCCGGGCCAGTGAATAACAGTTACATGTGTATACACGCTTAGCGTCTAGTGCATCTAAATGCGTGATAAAAAGTTTAGCCGGGAATATGGAAAAACATGGAGTTAGGTTTGACAGACAAACTAACCCAGCGGAGGGAACTATTTAAACGGCGCTTTTTATTTAAACCAAATATTTTCGAGGTTTAAAGTGTCGAAAAATTTAGGTGCTTGGTTGTTTGACGGCTAACGACCCATTGAGACCCATCGGAGAAAGTGGGCCCGAGTAGGAATAGCCAAATGGTACAGAATTTTATCGCTGTTTTGCATCCGATTTTCTGGAATTTTAGGCAACTCAATGTTACGAGATAAAACCAATTTTTTTTTTTTTTTTTGGTCTATTCGATTCTTCACCTTTAATTTCCGGAATTATTGATCAAATGGAATGCGCTCAACGTCACAAGTGGGTAACAATATCTCAGACTACAACTACAACCAATGTTTTTGCTGCATTATTTTTTGTAGTTCATAAATTTCCTTGTTGTATTCTATTCAGTGGATGTAATTGTGTACAATGCAGGACTCGAGTTTTGATCCACTGCAAGGGAAATGTAATTTCTCCTAATACAACGATTAACATGCAAGTAATTCTCGTATGAAACATTGACAAAACATATTGTAAATAGGGATATAATTATTATTTTATAGTACTTATACAAACCTTTTTCTCCTTTGACTCCAGGGGTTCCATTATCTCCCATGATTCCTTGCTCGCCGGGTTCACCTGGAGGTCCCATAATACCTTGCGTTCCCTTTTTACCCTCAGAACCTTTATGACCTCGTTTACCACGAGGCCCTTGGACTCCCTTGGGTCCGGGGGGACCTGGTACACAAACTCTTCCTTGCGTGAGGCAGAATGATTCCATCACAATCGAGATCACATATCTCTTGATTGCGTCACGAACTTCGTCGCCTTTTGAGACACTGTTGTTAGTGTTTACGCTGCGACGAACAACTTTTGCTTTTGCGCCTGTAAGAAAAATTACCAAGAAAAAAAACCCTAGTTCTCCATACCCCTGGTAGGTTATCAAGACTTGTTGTTAATCTATCGGTGACCTTTTTTCTGAAATACCGGAAACCTCGAAACATCTGATACTATAATCTAAAGCCTGGATTAATTGTCAATGTGCTGAGAAGAGGTTTTTGACTCAGGTGAAATTAAAACCATCAAGCGTGAAACAAAATTTGCGTGCCGATATCCACTTTTGGAAAAGACCTAATTTTTTTTTAAATGCAATGGGTCAACGTATTAGATCAACAAATTAAGTCATAATCGAACTTAATTCAAAAGAGGAAAACACCTTGAGTTTCAGTCTTTATCTTTCTGTACACACACATCGGTTATGTGAAAGAACTTGAAGCGCGGCCGGAAGGTTTAGACTACATTATTTTAATTCAGAGTATCGGTTATTTTAAAGTAACTGAAGGTACATTAGGTCTCCTTAATTGTAATGAGTTAAGAACAAGAGAAAAAAGTAAAACATACTAGTTGTTCTATATGTACGTACATATTTTCTTCTTTTAACAATACCTCATGCACCCTGTGTACCCCCAATCAATGCGGTACACGCAGTGACTTTGTCAATACCCGAACTAGAGGGAAGAGTTCTTTGATGGAAAATGTCTGTTGTTCAATCACATCGGCGAGTCTCGTCTCATGGACTGAGGTTTTGAGACTCATCTGCATGAAACAAGCCGTACGTAACTACATTTATATCTTGTGCAGTCACATACTCAATCAGTGATCTAAATTGACCTTGTTTTCCTTCCGAGTTTACGAGTACTCGCCATAATTCAGTTTCGCCGAATCGTGTTAACGCCATAACTCCGTTTTTTACATTTTTCTTGTATTTAGGACTGAGCTAACCACTCGCCACTTACCATTGCTAGCATTCAAGTCCTGTCTCAAAATGATCTGAAGTTCAATTGCATCTTTGAGAGCTTCTTTGACTTGTTGAATTTCTTCGGTAAACTTTGACTGTATCATTCTTGTCTCGCTGGTGACGGTCTCGATTCGCACGAACAACACAATCGTCAACAGAATCGCCAGAACAGATAATACCGTGGAAATTCTGGGAATTTTCCGGCTCTTTCCTTGCGTGGAAATTACGTTCGTCTCTTTAACGTAGCTGTCCATTTTGCATTAATGTCAAATGGCAAACTAAGGACAGGGTGAGTTAAAATTGCCCTGACTGATTCCGAAATGGCGTGCGGGCTAAAGCGTTCCTAGACTAAGCACAGGAAGCTATTGTTGCAACCACCTCCACAGTGATGGAGTGTTTTAGTGCTTGTCATTAAAAGTATTAATTACTATGTAACCGATAACCTTAGTCGTAAGAATTCTCTTGTGTGACTGTGCGATAAGAACGTTGGCGTTTGTAGTCAGTCATCAGTTCATCCTTTATCGTCCTTGTAAGCGAGTACAACCCTCCCGCAACTCCTGGGTTTCTGGGTTGCTACTGCAGCATGTTTACACGAGAATAAACTTTCATACAGCCCAGCTGAGTCTCCGTGGGATAGTAAATTAAGAGCCATAAATAGGTCACTCAACTAGCCGCGTTGTGTTCACACAAGATTCTGGCCAGGGGATGGGTAAGTTTGTGCCATGCCTAGCCTCCTACTCAGTCGTTTTTAGGAGACTCGTATTACCCCTCCCCCCTCCCCTTGTGGGGAGGAGTAATACGAGTCCCCTAAAACGACTGCGCGGGAGGCTATGCCATACCCAAACGCAAACATATTTGTAAGTAAGCAAGGAGGGAATAAGTGCTAGGATGAGCTAGGAGAAAGAGGAGGCATATTTCCAGCATTTTGGGGGTAACGTAGACTGACTGAGCGAACGGAAGTTTGAAGCTTGTTGCATGTGCTTTCTCATTCATGAAGTTATCAATCAAGAATTGAAGGCAGCAATGAGTTTAATTTGATCGATTATTAATCTTTAGCCTAAAGAAAGTAAAGGTTGACGATCTTAAACTCTCCCAATGTGCACAACAGTCATTTTTTGCCTTTTCTTTAAAGAATGATAATTAAATATTCACGGATGAAGACATAAATTGTCGAATGCATTTATTTGATTCTCGCGCGAGCCCGTAGCGTCGCTCGTGTTCGTCAGAGGGAAGGCCAATTCCGGTGTAAAAATTTAACCGAGCTGGGGCCAGATTTACGAACTCCTCCAAAGTTGAGATGTATCCTAAGCAGTGTTTCATAACAGTAGCCCATTGCTGACAAACAGTACTTGGGATACATCGTGAGTTTCAGTTGACCCCCTGAATGTAGCCTGAGTGTAAGGCTTTTCGGGGGAGGGGGGGGGGGGTGGGGGAGAAGGGGAAGAGAGGAAGGGGAAAAGGGAAGAAAAGCCTGACACAAAAGCATTGAGACGAGTATTCCGCCCCCTCGATGAGCATGACGCTTCGCCGTTAACAGTAGCCAATCCAAATAACTTCCGGTCATGCAACTGTCATGTCAGCGATGACCGCTGTGAGAGATGTGCATTGAAGTTACACAGCCAGCTCCATTGCAAAAGTCTCTCCAAACAAAATATTTTCTGTTGAGCACCACTGAGCAGAATTCGCGACTAAATACAGCTTCATTACAGGAGGAAAATACAAATCTCACAGTTCAGAACGGCAAGAAGTGATGACAAAAACGCAGCCGTAACAAATAGCCGTAACACAAGATCACAGCTACGAAAACAAATAGTCGGCCGGATAAAGATTATTAAAAATAGCTCAAATCCTAACTAGAGAGGCTGTACTGTCGCCGGACGCACTGAAACAAGCCAAACGTACCGAACCCAAATAAAATGCCTCAACGGGTATAAGAACGACGGTTGCAGAACAGGCCGCAGCACTCGTAACCCAGAAATGACCTTTGATATCAAAATACAAAACATGCGACAGTTGCATTGTTTAGTCTATCATGATAATTTTTGTTTCCGGCGGTGTGACGTAACCTTTTGTGTTTCGTCCAATCAGCGCCAACGTCCAAAATTCGGACGTTCGACACAAACTTCTGAAAGGTTTTGTGTCAGGCCTTCCTTTCCTCTTCTCCCCCTTCCCCTCATCTTCTGAAGCTTTTTGAATGAGTATGAAAAGTAGGCAGCAACCGTGATCATAACGTTGCATACCTGTAAGGAATCTGGGATAAAAATACAAAAATAAAAATTCATGGAGATAAAAATTTTAGGCGAAGGTTAAAGTCACCTGCGAAACACTTTATAGCTCCTGGAAAATTATAGTATCAGTCAGGAGCCTAGTGAAATTTTCAAACGTTTGCCTAAGATTTCAATTGCTGCAGTTAAGCCTATGTTGTTAGTGTTCTAAGGCAGTCCCTTTAAAGCGAAATACTTTAAAACAAACCAGAACGACACCTATCTATGTTTATAAAATCAAATACATGGAATACGTAAATCAGGGAAGACTTCTTCTTTCTACTTTTCTTTTTCTGTGAACTTGCCGTATGCTGATTGGCTTGTGTATAGGGATTTTCGTTCTTTCGGAAGAGCTAGGGGAGACGAATGTATGCTGGCAGGCCTGACAGAACCACGAGCGAGTGAGTAAGTAAGCGAAGGAACGAAGGAAATGAATGAATGAACGAACGAACATACGGACGGACGGACGAGCTGATAAATGAATGAATAACTTTGCCAGCCCCCATACCGACTTATTTCAAGACTTTTTATATTATTATGCAAAGACAGTAAGTCTTGCGAAGAATTGATGAGTGATAAACGCAACACTGACTCTTTTCTCTAGTTACCCTGCATTGTCTCTCTACGTGCTATGGCAGTACGAAACGTTAACGAGTAGGAAGAGGTGTGGGGGTATTTAAGAGTACGTTTGAAGATTAGGAACCTTTTTTCCAAATGAGTGGCACAACTGACTAAGCAATTGGAATCTAAGGCAAACTGTTGAAATTTTCACTGGGCTCCTGACTGATATTATAATTTTTCAAAAACTATAAAAACTGTTTCCCAAGTGACGTTAACCTTAATTTAGCTTGGTTGAAATTATCATGTTGACGAATGATTCCGGGTTTTAGTTAAACCCGGGTAAATCTTATATGGGGAATACCTAAGATACCACCTACAAGTTTTGCTACAAATGCTGTATATTTCAATCAAAACAATACCTCCAATTCAGAATTATAAATGTGTCAGTTTTATTTGCGATTATAAACTAAAAGCATTGTCTTGCCAAAAGGCTTAAAAAGCAATAAGCGCAGTTTAAAAGCTTTCCGTTGGTCTCTCCTGATTTCAGTTCAATCGGCCAAGGATTTCGCCTTCACCGGGTTCACCTAAAAAATCAAAAGGCGTTCAACACGTCAATAATTGTCAGTTTACTAAATAAACCGATGCTTGCCAGGGTGTCAGTCATTGAATAAGAACCACCGTCACGAGCCGCCAACGAGGAGGACATTTAGAGTAAAATAGTTTTAAAAAAATTGTTCTTTCCTGTAATCGCACATCAGTAAAATAACTTTTTTTGGCTGGAAATGTTCGTGAGCTAAATAACTCAAATTTCTTCAAGGCTGATCGGACTGCGTAGAAAACTTAACACGACTGCGACATGTTAGAGACCAAACCGAGAATCAACAGAATGTGGCAACCAAAGACAGCTGTTTCAAGCTGGTTGGTTCTCATCAGCACGGTGTAGCATATCAAAAAAAAAAAAACCAACGCGAGTCGAGTGGTCTACCAAATGCACGTGGTAGTGATTTCGGATGGGCCCAAATTCAGGATCCGTCCACGTCATAGGGCGTGACTACGAACAATGAACAAAAGAACTGAAATATCATAGCTTATCATGTTGCTGTTGCAATAAGTTAAATGAGAAAAGCAAAATTAACTTTCCTTGACAACTACATGGTCAAACCGTGTTTAAAAAATACAGCATATCTTGAGCTAATACTGTTAGATGTGTTTAGGCACAAATCTAAAAATTTTAAGCAGCGGAATAGTCTGAAATGTCAGCCGTCTCCTCTCCCTAACCCAGCGCCCCCTGTGGGTTAGGGAGAGGAGACGGCTGACATTTCAGACTAGCAGCGGAATTTTATTCCCTAATTACGAATATTTAGGAGCTGCTGTTTGCCTTTTTTGGCACTTTTAATGACGTCCTTGCCCCTCCGAAAAAAAAGGAAATTAGGTTTTCAGCAAAGCAATGTTTGATGTGATCTTTCATAAAGAAAACGCTGGAATTTTTTTTTTTTTCATAATTTTATCTGAAACTTCCTTGAGGTGGATAAATGGCTTTCCTATTTAGCATATGACAAACACCGATTGGTTGACTGAATTTAGTGGGGAATAACTGAACGAATGATTGGCCTGTCGAATGTTTAATTAGGTGATAAGATCGTTATTTCAATGATTATTTTCCAAGGATGATTGATTTACCCTTGGCTCCTTTTTGTCCTGCTCGTCCTGAATCACCCTTGATCCCTGGATATCCTCTTTTCCCCCTTCTTCCTTTTCGCCCTGGAAAACCTGAAATAAAGGAAATTAGCTCCATTACTTAGTGAGATGCATCTTTAAGTGTAATCTAGCTTGTTGCTCAAGATTAAATGCTATTTAAATTGAAGAAAAAATAAATAGTTGTAGTAATTTTTATGAAATGGTATATTTAACAGCCTCGGGTTTAGGGCTTGTTAATTAGATCACGTGGACCCATCCATCAATTTCACGTACAGGATATTTAGGACAATGTTACAGGGATAAGGGATATAGAGAATAAAGACTTTCCGGGATATGGGAGCACAATGTTTCATAATTAACAATTATTCCACCTGGGCGCGTTAGATATGGGATGATAGATAGCCAATGAGGCGCGTAGACCCGAGCTGGCTATAATCATCTCCGGCATATCCAACAAGCGCGAGCGGAATAGTTGTTTTATTAAAAACAATCAACAAATGTTGCTAGATCTTGCTGATTTCACTTTGCAAGAAAACCCAAAAGACCATTTAATGGTCACTGTTTCTCGGGACTGGTACAATAACTCATATACAATGGCCGCTAAGCCAATCAAATCCATGGAATTACATTAGACAATAATCCAGCTTTTAATAATAAAGGAGATACGGAGAATTTAGCCTAATACGGGATAAGGAGAACCTCGATCATGAACTCCACTTCACGGTCACGGGCAGCTGGAGGAATTTGTCGAACTGAAGCTTCGAGTTCTAATGCGTAATTAAGCACCATCATCACCACCATCAGCACCACGAACACCATCATCTTCGTATTTTCACCATCATCATTATTAACTAAAGGTAACCAAAAAAAACATCCAATATGCAATAAGGATATACAAACGTTTGTTGAAATGTAGCCTCTACACTGCCTTGCCTTTCATTCCAGGAATCCCATCATCGCCAGGATCTCCTCGGTCTCCTCTTGGTCCACGTGGTCCATCTGAACCAGGATATCCTGGTTCACCAACATCTCCTTTTCTCCCTTGCAGTCCATCTAGGCCAGGATCTCCTGGTTCTCCTTTAATACCTGGTGGCCCCTGAAAGCCGTCGTTTCCTTGTCCACCGGTTGCTCCCGGCACGCCTCTTGGTCCCAGACTTCCTTTGACACCCCGTGGTCCTGGGGGGCCTTCGACACAAACTGTACCCGGAACTTGGCAAACAGTCTTCTTGATTTGCTTTTTAACTTCTTCACGAACATTTTCTAAAGGTAAGACGACAGAATGAAGTTAGTGCTTTATTAACTTGATAACAATTGAAGGGCAGTGAAATAGCGTCATGCTTAATTTCGAACACTTTTGTAGAGCTTTTACAATCCATAAGTTTTGTATGCACCTAAAATTTTGCGCACGAAATTTACTCCACCGTGTATTGTCAGAACTGTTGAATTCTAGAGATAACTCACTTAGAGGAGCTATTATAGGAGATATAATTGTTTGCTGGTTAAACTATTCAAACGCGATTGTTTCTTAAAGATGGAAAATGGCTCAGAGAGATTTTCTGTAAATTAGTTTGACATCGCCCCCGACTATTTTTGATTCAAACAAAAATAATGTTACCTTTCATTCCCTCATTATTCATTGTTACCATTCCTGGCAATCCTTTTTCTCCTGTAATAGAAAATGTACATCTTTAGAACACCTTTGCCAAAATAAAGATCATTAAAACATGTTGATATTGTTATTCATGGTCCATTCACCCTTGACCCTATCGACATCTGGCTTTTTTCCGTCTTCTATGGCTAGGGCCATGATAACATCAAGTTCAATGAACGACGATGTTCTACCTCATATCGCTCCCAGATAAATGTTTGAAAAACTAATAATATTTCACCGGCTTCCTTCCTGTAAATAATTCTATTGTGGAATTCCTCGCCATATAATTCCATGAGAGGTTTGATTTCGCATCAGCTGTCTGCTTTTTGTTCTCGCTCTATTGAGTTAGTAAGTTATTACATGTTTTAACCACACCGTTGCCCAGTCATAACAGGAATAATAGGAATAATAGGTACCTTGCTTTCCTGGCGGTCCTGACCTTCCTATTTCTCCCGCCGGTCCGGCCTCCCCCTTTTCTCCTTTCTCGCCAGGTGGACCGATTACTCCGGGGAATCCCGTATCGCCTTTTTTTCCTCTTAAACCGTCCAGACCGCGTATTCCTGGTGCTCCTTTAAATCCTGGATACCCTTTTACTCCTGGTGGTCCTCTTATCGAAAGTCCTCGCGATCCCTTTGGTCCTTGCGGCCCTGCCTCTCCCCAGTCTCCGGCATCACCCTTTATACCGGGAGGTCCTGTTTCTCCTTTTGGACCGGGGAGGCCTGGGGCACCTGACTTGCAAACTGTGCCTGGAACTTGGCACAGCTTTTTGATTTCTTCACGAACTCTCTGTAAAGTAGCAGGAACTCGAGAAATGTCTCCCATGCTCCGACGAGTACGTCCATCAGTGGTTTGGGAGTTTTTCTCTAATGAAATAAAATAGATCGGTGTCTTATTGTTTCATTAACCAGAATACTTAAGCACAAAATTTGGTAAATGATGAATATCAAGCATCGTGACTGATTGTTACGATAAATGTTTGTACAATTCTTAGAATTTCTACGCAATACAGTGCGAATATCCTTTACACTAGATAGCGGGAGTTTTCCTCTAATAAAATAAAATAGACAGGTGTCTTCTTCTTCTTCTTCTTCTTCTTTTTTTTTTTATTTTATTATTTTTTTTTATTTTACTTAATGATGACCTATCATAATATGTCAGGAAATTAACGAAACAACTTGAATTTAAAAACATTTATTATATCTCTCAGTTAGTAAGCGCGGTATGATTGGTCAATTTTGCGGGGCGTATTTCACTGTACGGCCCGCTAAATCCAACTACTTTCCTTTCCAGCGCGCCCAATTAACCTCAGATATATAATAAATAACGTATTAACCTCGTTTTCTTGGTTACGTAAGAGTTATTTAATTCCCGGAAGGTAGGGGGGAGGGGTACTCAGTGGAATTTTTGGGGAGGTTGGGTGTGCAGCTGGAGCTCTGTGGAAACCCTTGCCACTGTATTCCTACCCTTTTATTATGTTAGTCAATCGGAATAATAGTAGCGAACTAAGTTGTCGAGAGTAGACAGAGAGAGAGAGTAGTCGTGACCACTCTGCGGGTTCTTCGAGCTCTGCTCTCTTGCGAGGTTTAATGACAACTGAGCTCTCAGTGGTTAGGCCCGAGTCCTTTTATAAAGGGAACTTCTAGTAAAATCCCACGCTGTACGTGACACGCACATCTCGAACGATCAATTCCAGAAAATGAACAACTTCCCGTGGACAAATTTCAACTGTGGTTAATCAAAATCTTTCTTCCCTTTTCTAACTCGAACTACCAGTGTCATACACCTGATTCCTCCATTAAATATAGAGTTGACTTAAAAAGCTATTTACGCGGGCGTTTTCAAGCTATTTTGGTAGCCTGCTCTTCTTACTTTGCAACTAAAAGTGTGTTTATACTGTTTGCTGCTGGGAGATAGATGGCTATCCGCGTCTGATAAGAGAAAAATTGACTGGCTTCTAAATGGAGTTCCTGGTATTGACTTTCAGCTTAATGTAAACTTGTTTCATTCTGTTCCGTTTTTCTTAACTGTAATTGAGATATATTGTTTTAGATATCAGATCTTTTTAAGCTGTTTAGCTTTGTTTATCTGTTTCTTGTTCTGATTTTTTTTTGTTTCTTCTTTGACCGTGATGTAAACGGCGTTAGCTCTCTCAATGAGCATTTTTTCAGTTTGCTCTTAGAACCAATGTCGAAGTAAAATATTGTTAAAATATATTTTAAAAAAAACTAAAGGTGTGTGCACCTCTTGAACCTGGAGTCGCCGCACTTTATTGCAAACCTCTTTTTAATAACCTTTTTTTACACGACTGACCAACCCACTTTTACGAAAGAGGGAGCGATGGGAAACAAAACAGTTTTAGGGGATTGCCTAACAAATTTTATACGGTTATTATTTCTGTAGCTAAGCCAGTGCCAAAACAAATTAGAAACTTCCTCCTCCTCCTTAATGTAGAATCATGCAATACATATAAAACTGTTGAGTAATAACATAAGCCAGATGTTCGGTCGCTCTGATTCGTGTGAAGCATCACTCCTGTTTGAAGATGAACACTCGATTTCAAACGTTGTCTAGCTTTGTTTCAGGAGGTGCCACTCTAGAAATCTCGGAAAGACCGACCTTGGAGAAAGTTGGCACTTTAGATCGCCCACTTGCAAATCTCGTTAGTTTGTTTCCCATGCACTTCCTTGTACTTTTTTTCGTGATAAGCCCTTATTAAAGTCTGGTTGTTAACTAGCTTATTCTTCCTGTGTACAAAGTCTCAAACTGTCCAGTTTCCGTTAGGTACGTTAAAAGTCCAGTCTGATATATTTTCACTCAATGCCTGTTATTGTAAGTAGTTCAGCTGGTAGACTGGTACAGAGCCGAGACCAGGATGGGCGTGAAAATACCGTATGGTTCATGTGTCCCTTGATAACAACGATTAAATTGCATTTAATTTTTCTTCAAAAGGATGACATGACATGATAATTACTTGACCGAGCATCTACCCTTTGCTTGGCTTTAATAGTTCACGAGACGGACGGCTAAGGGGCTGTTTACATGGAGGGAGGAAGATCCTAGCACTTGGAAGATCCAACAAGGAGGAAAAACTTTTCCTTTCCTTCACATGCAGAAATTCCGGCTAAAGTGGTTACCAAGTGGAGAAGGAAAAGAAGAATAACTGTCGGCCTTAAGAAGCTAAACGCCAAGCTGTTGCCATGTTTGTTCTTTTTGTCCCTAGTATTAGGATCTTCCGAGAGAAAGTAGTTTACATGGTGCTAGAATCTTCCTATCTCTCAGCTTGGAAGTTCCTATCTCTAGGAAGATCCTAGCGCTAGGGCCAAAAACAACCTTTTTGCATGTAAACTGAATAGCGAAAACATATGGCGCTAGGATTATCCGCCCTCTTGGATCTTCCTACTGCAAGGATCTTCCTCCCTCCATGTAAACAACCTCTAGGTTAGGGGGACCCAGTAGCTTTGAGTGGCGTGAAATTATCTGATTACATTTAAATTTGTGCAAAAAAGCAAAAAAAGCGTTTTTCAAGAACGAATTCTCTTTACAAGGCTGAATACTAAACACATCTGAATATTATGCAATATCAGTTATTGCTACAAAATATTGTTTCAGTATGGAAAATATATTTTGTTAAAGAAAATAAAAAGTAATATCTTTGTTTGAGAATTCATGTTTCCTTCATGGAACCGAGTTACCCCATCCCAACATCCCATTCTAAGCCGAAACATTTCACGTCAATACCTGTTACGCATTTTACGTCTTTCAACATGCAGGTTTCTAATGTTTGTGCCGATAACGTTCCTTAAAGTACAAAATGAATGCTAGACCCCTACCGCCATCAGATTCCTTATGTTTACTCTCCTGTGTCTGAGCTGGTGTTTTGATAAGATCTTTAAGTTGCTGAATTTCCTCCAGTAGCTTCGACTCCACCATTTTCGTCTTACGGTCCAGTGAATAAACTCGCACAAAGAGCGCAATCGTTAAACAACTCCCAACAAAGGACAAAATACAGAAACACAAAAGAAGTTTCCGTTTTGGTTTGTCGGCTATAGTGGGCTTCGTTTCTTTTGCACTTTCACCCATAGCTTCAGTTCTTTGTCGCTGGACACAGCTGGAACAGTGCTTGTCTCAATAAGATACTACTTTAATTTTGCGTTAGGTCAAAGCAGGGTTTTATATTTATGACCATTTCAGAAGATTAAATTTCATATAACTGAAGTGCTGTGAACTAAGTTAAATGAAACCAACACCTGGTCAACAGTGCTGAAAGAATAATGGAGTAGTGGGCGTATATGAGATTACTGTCTGAATGCAATAATAGCAATGAAAAACCTTGTAACTTGCTAGCATTTTAGTCATCCTAAACTGGATGAAAAGAAGTTAAGTGCCCTGTAAAGCTTGTACTAATTGGCTTTTTTCTTGGTGGAATTTTTGGAAGCTAAATTGTTCTTCCCGTTGTAAGGCATGCTACATCCTGTTCCGATCAGAATGTTTTGCATCCTGTTATTTCTAGTGTGCTGTAATACATTGAGTCTTCCTTTTTTTCCGTATTGCCTGCCCCCTTCTAATTTGTGTAACCTTATGGCGTGTAAAGGGCGATCGTGTATAAACAAGCTCACAGTAACCTGAATTTCCTATCAACAAGATGATTAATATAATATGCTGATAAACATGTTAAAAGAGTGAAATTAGGACCTGACAGGTTAAGCTGAAAAAGGGCCAAAATTTGAACCGGAGGGCTGACGGCAGAAATTTAATTGAGAACAGAGATTCCATCACCCCAACAAGACTCTCTAATTGAGCTGCACAAATTTACTTGATCGAGCCGGGGCCGCAGCAGTCCTGCGCCTGAGATTATGGAGCGTCCACTAAAATTGGTAAATCTAAGGCACTGTGAAAGCTGACATGTTCAGTTGTAAACATTTAAATCGTAACAATGGAAACTGTCCGGATATCTGCCATGCTCTGTTTGTCTATTCTTGTTTTTCCGTCAACTACATGATAAACAAGGACGTGAAATTGATACAGTAATAGGAGCCATCTAGAGCAACCACTGGCCCAATATAGTACACGTCTGGACAAATTCAAGTTACCGAGGAAATAATTTTCAGAAATTATGAGACCCAATAGGGCTCCAACATTCTACTTTATCACGGTAATTTTAAATTTTGATGTAGACCCGGTAACGCATAACAGTTAGTTTAAACTACAGGAACGAGCACCTTAAAATTGGTCTTTTGAGATAAGCTGGGACCGGAGATAAAGTTTCGTCCGGTCTGAAATTTTTATAGACATGTCTTTCAAATTTAAAAGTCTTGTTCTCTTCATTAAAGGGACAGTATCACGCTATTTTTAGTAACGCAATGAAAATCGGAAAGACGCTATTCGGTTGATAACAGCCAAGATATAAAGACAAAATTCCATTAAAAGATATGCGGATATGTCCAGAAATGCACAGGGTTAGGTGCATTTCTGGACATAAGTGATATTTTCGCCGGCAGATGACTAAGATAGAGAGGGGTTCAAATTTGAAAACGTCTGGCGGACGTTTTCAAATTTCGCCGTTGTAACGCACTAAAAATCGCTGGTTGTACTGTATTTTGGTTCAACCTTTCGTCTTAGAATCACTATTAATATTTCTTTAAATTAGCGATTGAGAAATTAATTAACACAGTGTTCAAAGTTTAAATTTAGTGAAATTTGGCCAAATATCATGATATCTCCCATCGATCTCCCATGATGCTGCCCCTTTAAGATTATAGACATTTGTATGGAATCGAGTATGAGTTTTTCCCGTCTTCATACAAATGTTGGTTCTTGAGCCCCATTAGTGTAAGTTGGCAAGACTTCCAACCGGAAGCACCTTCGGAAGAGAAAGTCAGGGGAAGTTGGGCCTAACCCAAATACGTGTCCCTATTAACTTCCTTCAATTCCGGTACCGGTAATCAGTCGTTCGTTTCCCGCTCACTTAATGACGTATACCCCCAGTCATACAAACGTCTGTAAATTTGTCAAATTTCATCTTACATTTCCTAAGTTGATATAACTGTGCATTACATTATTCCCGACATTGAACAACGTCAATTGCTTTTTGATGTCCTGGTAAAAGAAGATGACTATATTGAAATCCCTATGATAATTAAAAGAGTAGGACTAACTAAATAATTTTTCCATTTACTATTATTACTTTTGTTACGTAAAGTTTTTGCATGTTTGTATTTGTAAGTTCCTGTTACTTTTCTCAAGTGTTCCTGTATTCGTCTTGTTTCGACTCGATTAGCTTTGAAACTATTTGCGGGACGAGCCGTTCATTCTGTTATTTTTTTTTTCAACTTTAAATTGTTGTTGTTGTTGTTGTTGTTGTACCTTGCCAAACCGAAGGCAAATGTCCTCTCTTGTGAGAAGTGAGATTGATATGTAAATTGTTGTTAGAATGATGTATTATTCTAGAAAGTGACACAGGCATACCTCTTTTTTTCCGAGTATGCCTTTGTCACTTTCTAGAATAATACATCATTCTCATTCATTCACCAGGCTGGAAATATACCATCACATTTATTTCATAAATTATTGTTGTCGTTGTTGTTGTTATTGTACCTTGCCAAAACCAACATAATCCCCTTTTTAGCCCTCCTACGCAGAACTTTGGCTCGTCACGCGTCACGCAATACTCCTCGCGAGCCAAAGAACGTCCGCGTAGGAGGTTTACCTACCTTCAGCTTTCAGTTGAAAAAAAAAAAAAACCTCGAGTTTATTCAAAAATTCAAATTAAACAATTAGCAAAAAAGAGAGACTGGCCCTCAGGTAGCGAGAGCTAATCTAAGCGGGCAGACTTCACATGTTTAATCATAAAAATTAATATTATTACAGTTAATAATTGTATTCTGGGTAGAATGTGTTTCGTAGAGCGCTCAATTCGTTTGATTGAAGAGCAATGTATAATTCTTGACAGAAGTTCAGGCTTCAGGTGTTTTCATCGTTTATTGCGACAATACTGTTTCGTATGGTTCGAAGTTATCGGACCACACTCATCAGGCAATTTTTAACGACTGACTTTTCAAATAACAGGCTGGTAGTAAAATATGGGTGGTTACTATAGAGATGCGTTATTCAGTAGAGTATCTAGGTGACAGATGCATCGTGCCTTAGTTGCGTTACTCTAAAGTTCTGTAGTACATATCTCTTTCTGTGGCGGCACGAACTCGCTAGCTCGTTTCGGCTGTTCAGGCTACATAGCTCTTTTTTACAGATCTTCCTTCCCTCTTTTACTCTTCCCCACCCCCGTCGTTTTCGTCCCCTCGCCCTCTCCTTCGCGCGTCTCTCTAGGAGCCTGGAACAGGCTAAAAAAAACGTTAACGTATTTTATTATATGGCTGGCTCTGCGAGCGGGCAAGATGACTCAAATCCTGCGCTGTGATTGGCTACCCGAGCGGGCAAGATGGAGCTATCTTGCCCGCTCGGGATTACCCGTTGCCCGTTCGCTTGGCATGGAAAGTTTAATCCCAACAACAATGCAATCTTTCCTTCGATTTTCTCGTTGTTTTGTGGGAAAACGCTCACTAAAAAGTTCGGTAAACTCTCAACATTTACCTAAAGGAAAGGAAAGAGAATGAAATCGTCCTGGTGTAGTGAAAATTTTGTTTCAGCTACAATCTGAATGAGAGTTGAACCGGTGAGTTGCTCTGCGTGTAGTATTTTAGATAGAGTTGATTTTGCAAAACTTATTGTCTCAAGCCGAGTGCCAAATTGATAAATTCTCTAGGTTTGCAATGACTGTATTTAAATCATAGTGTAGTGGAAGTTGCGTTAAGTGTTTATAGGAGTTCAGAAAAGTATTTTTCTCAAGTTCGCCGAAGAAGCTCACGTTTTTAATTTAGCCGCGTCTTGCTTGTTGTAAACAACAAAATCTTATCAACGTTTCGCCCAGTTTTCTGATTTACCCGCTCTTTTTTTCGGCTTATGTTTGCATATAATCTCAAAATCTGTTGTTTCATTCAAGAATTAATGATTGGAAGCCGAAAACTGTGTAAAATGTTTATTATTTACGCCACCGCGCGATCGGCTGAAAAGGGCGAGTTTGCCGGTCTTCCCGCTCTTGCGAAAATCTAAATTTTTCGTTCTCAATAATTGTATACTCCCTTTATGCCATTATAAAGTTAGAGCACTAAGATAATTTAGGATTCCTTGTTTTCCATGATTACATGCTAATCCAAAAATGCACTGAAAATAAATTTTGCACCGGCCGGCTATGAAGAATTTCTTTCCGAGTAGAGAAGTTTCATGTCCTGTTTTGTTTTGTTGTTGTAGTTTTAACTTGAAGGTAAAGCCATATAATAAATCCTTTATTGACCAAGCTTGTTCGGTCAAGATGGCTGGATATTGGCCTCGTTTTTTTTTTTTGCGTTTTTATGGACCTCGACTTCGTCTCGGTCTATAAAAACGCAAAAAAAGAACTTGGCCAATTTGACCTCACGCTTGGTCAATAACGCATATTTATAGTTAAGTGATTTAAGTGTTAGTTTCTCAGAAGAAAGGAAACTGGTATTGCTTTTTACAGAACGGTGCCGCTGAGTCCGCTTAAAGGTCATAAGCGGGTGTTATATGCATTCTGTCTCTTAAGCTCTTCCGCTCTTCTTCTGCTCTCATGAATTATCTAGATATAATGAAATATGATAGTAGAAATTAAAATAGAGGATATAATCCGGACCTCGTCACAGCCTAACTCAAATTTTAGAGCAGTAGTCTCAGCTTTTCTCCAGCTTCACCATGAATGGCTCTGGGAAAGAAACGAAGTCCTCTTCGATCGACAAATCAAGAGAGAAACTTCCCCTGAGTTTCTGTGTTCTGTCCTTTGTTGGCATTTGTTTGACGATCGCGTTGTTCGTTAGAACAGAAATGAAGTTCAAACAAATGGAAGCTGTTTTTCTGAGCAACGGAAAATCTCTGGTCAACCCAAAAGATGACAGCGAACACAATTCTACTGGTGAGTGTATTCATATTTTGATAAGCATGTGGACACTTCACACGTTTCGGCTTAGTGGACAAATCAGGCACCAGCGGGGAGGGGGGGGGATTACTTAGGTACATTGTTAACGGCAAGGGGCAAAGACCTATTTCAAATATGCGATTGGGAACTTTTTGGGGATGGGGAGGGGTAATAATTTTCTTGTTTGGGTTACCTTCTGAGATAAATAAATTGACATCTTTTGGATCTTAAAACTTTGGCTTCCTAATTTCTTACCCCCTCCCCTTCATTAATATACTTCAGAACCCACCCCCTCCCCCCTCCCCCGTATCAGGTTAACTGCCGAACAATTTTCTTTATTACGATCCGCTACAAGACAAGATGCGCCGATACAATTATAACAATAACGAAAGACAGAAAGAGAGTAACTTTTTTAATTACGATCTACCGCAAAACAAATACATGTATTATAATAATAACAGACATACAATTTCAATTACAAAGTATTGTTTTACCAAGAAAATCCGGTGTAGTATGGTGATTTAATGATTATTATAAGAACAAAAATATATAGTACAGTATTATTACAAGAAACAAAACAAATACGAAAATAAATCATTTCATGACTGAACATTAGAAACTTTTTTTTGGAGAGTGCACGTAGGACGAGTTCAAAAAGAATCTGCGTAGGAGGTCTGAGCACGTAGCGATTTTTTGAACGACACGAAAGACTGCACTGTTTTTATTTTGACTTGAAGCGAAAACCATAACTTAGCACCATGATATTTTTACTTTCCCTTGTCGAACAAAATAAGCCATTGCTCTCTAACCAAGATAAAGGGGTCATAAAGCCTTGCGTGCCGGAAACGTGACGCCCAATAATTAAGTTGCATCAACCTTCATCCTCTCTTGGTTGCATTTAGTAACCGTAAAGTACTGAAAGCAATGCACACTAGTTGAGGTCACACCTAGGGCTTTTTTACCATTTTAAAGCTATACTTTTTGCCATAGTAAACACGGTTGACGGTATGACCAAATCAAAACTCTTAAAAGTAAGCCTAAAACTTCATTAGAAAAGCTGCAATACCGGCGAAAATTTCGGCGTTCTAAAAAGTTTGATTAGTTGACAACTTGTGTAGTGTTTTGATATGCAATTTCTAAACACTGAACCAGCTCTTTGGATTCTGTGTACTTTCTTTCTGTCACAGTCTCCTTTTTATAAATTCGTGACAGTCCTAAATTAAGGAACTCGCCCCGGCCTTGCAAACATGGCGCTTCATAGCGATGGCATGAATGCAGTCTTTCGATTCGACGCAGAAATCGAGACCAAACATCCAAGTAACTGTTATCTCTGAGCTCTAATGAGAGCGATATTAAGAGGGAAAAGAGTTACAATTGTAACAACCAGGCACTTAGACTTGCTTACAAGTCGAGCTTAGAGAGCGCGAAGAGCGATCGTCAGAGCTCGAGCGTGCGAGCGCGGAGCGCGAGCGAGCGAGGTCAGAGCGTAGGAGGTCAGAGCGAAGCGAGCGAGCGACTTTGAGAAAGTCTACCACGCGCTCCGAATCCATAACAGAGAACTGAGACAATGATTTCTTTAAGCCAGGAAGTGGTTTTGAGAAACTTGCCACACTTTAATTGCGAAGATAAGATCTGTCACAAAGTCCACCGTTTTATTTCGACGGCCCATCTGAAAAGTCAGCCGTTTAACTTCTGCGAGGGCGCCTTTTTTTACTGAGGAACCTAAAGAAGGTTTATGTTAGTACCCACAGACCTCGTAGTTAAGGCAGTTTACCACATAAAACTCTTCAGTGTGGCCTCAACCATAAGCTGAGTCTTGGCAAAAACCAATGTCCTTCGACCCCTATGAAGGGGTTATGAGATCTTACGTGCAACGAACTGACGCTCGCAATATTTCCTAAGCTTAATATTGTCCTTAGCTCTACAGCTCTAAAGGGGTCAGGAATCCTTGCGTGCATCACAATGACGCCAAGTGTATATGATGGGTTTCGTAATGTTAACTTACTGGCACTAAGCCATTTCTGTGATTCAATATTTTCATCCAAGGCATTGAAACAAGATGCCGTCATTGTTAAATCTGTGTCATCAGGCCAAAGCAACAGTGACAGATCAGGGAAGGCGATCAACAGACGCCCGAAAATTGATCCCCAGGAGTACTCCTAACTTGACATGTTTTTACTTCTGTGTATCTTAACCGCCATCCAAAAATCTCGTAGTATTTTCATAATTAGCTGACAAGTTGGGAAAACAACACGCTAAGATCAGAAACTACGGCTGCTGGATCCTGCTTTAGCTTTGTCTTTCAACAACAGCGCAAATTTTCATGACATGTACTCTGAATATATTAGCGTGAGGTAAAGATGGCTGGATATTGGCCAAGTTCTTTTTTTGCGTTTTTATGGAACGAGACAAAGTCGAGGTCCATAAACTGAACGCAAAAAATAACGTGGCCAATATCCAGCCATCTTGATCGAACAAACTTGGTCAATAAAGGATTTATTATATAGCTTTATCTTCATGTTAAAAAAGTCGCCCAAAACAAAACAGAACATGAAACTGTTCTGCTCGGAAAGAAATTCTTGTCACGTAGCCGGTGTAAGATTTGTTTTCAGTGTATCTAGTTTTGGATAAGCAATATCATAAGGATCAAATTTTACAATGGCTCAAAGGAAGTAAGCAATTATTGTTCACGTAGATCTCTAAGATCTGAAACTACAAAGCAACTCACCCATGTTCAACGTCGCATTCATTCTATAGCTTAAAAAAAAATTTACACTACCCGAAGATGATTTTCATTTCATGTCCCTTTTCTTTTCTTACGGCAAATGTTGAGAGTCTTCCTTACATTTTTGTGAGCGTTTTCTCCCAGAACAAAAAGAAATTCGAAGAAAAGATTATATTGACTTGTTCAAGGATTAAACTTTCGATGTCGAGCGGAATAGCAACGGGTAACTCTGAGCGGGCACTAGACCGGGCAAGATAGCTCATCTTTCACGCTCGGGTAGCCAATCACAGCGCAGGATTTGGCTCATCTTGCTTGCTCGCGGAGCCAGCCATATAATAATGAGATACAAAATATAAAATTTTTCGATGCAAGATGTTCAAGCACGCTGTCCGAAATCGAACCTCTTCCAGTAATGACACTAATGTTGATTAGGTGGAGAAAGTTAAGTCCTCAGCGACAAATAATAGTCTTTAAATCTTTAAAATGGTCTTTCACCTTATTTATCAAACGTGGTGATAAAATTAATTATTAAAAACTGGATCATTGTATAATGCAATTCCAGGGTTTTGATTGGCTTAGCGGCCATGGTATATGAGCCATTATACCATGCCTGGTTGCTCTTGAAAAGGAAATCAGCAAGGCCTACCAATATTACTTGATTGTTTTTAATAAAACAATTATTCCACTCGCGCTTCTTGGGTATAAGATGATTATAGCCAACTCGGCGCTACGCGCCTTGTTGGCTATCTATCATCTCGTATCCAACGCGCGCTCGTTAAATATACGTTGAGAGACTTTGTGAATAAATTTCCATCTCTTTACATCGCACCAACTTCTCCATTAACAGCTTTAGCTATAGTGGTGCGGTACTTTGGAACAGATAAGCCTCCAGCTTGAGGCAGCCAGAATCACTTAATGACTTTTTGTCATCAGCTATACTCTTCCAGCCTCTTTCAGTAAATCTAATCTTACAAATACGACATTCATGTTAGGCATTTTTTCAAAGGTGGTCTGTAAATATTATAGTAAATTTCAATATATAATATAACATGTTAATAAATTTTGACAATTTTTATTCTGTACTTTAGAATTTACCGTTTAAAAATGTAAAGTTATCCTTCATTTCCTGGCTTGTCTCGAAACACGGTTGTTGAATTAGACAAGGTATTAAGAAGAAATTAGATTTTGTCAGTCTTAATTTAATAGTCTATACAAGTCAAACCTATATCTAATGTTTCTGGTTCTTTTCCTCCAGACCCAAGTTACCAACATACAAGAAAGATTGCTCGTCGTAGCGTGAGATTCATCCCTCAATTTCCTGTTAATTCATTAAAGAAGCTTTGCCGATACCCAAAGACAGTTTGCGTGACCGGGGCCCCAGGCCCCCGTGGTTCACCAGGTGAGAAGGGGGAACCAGGACAACGCGGTGAGATGGGGTACGGACAAAAAGGTGACAAGGGAGATCAAGGAGTCACCGGTGAGGCAGGCTATGGGCACAAAGGCGACAAGGGGGAACAAGGTGTTCCGGGCAAGACGGGGTATGGACTAAAAGGTGAAAAAGGACAACAAGGAGTCCCGGGTGAGAATGGTTACGGACAAAAAGGTGACAAGGGAGAGCAAGGAGTCCACGGCGAGACGGGTTATGGAGAAAAAGGAGAGAAAGGTGAACGAGGAGCTCCTGGTGCGCAAGGTTACGGACAAAAAGGTAACAAGGGACAACAAGGGCCCCCCGGTAAGAAGGGCTACGGACTGAAAGGAGAGAAGGGACAGCGAGGAGCTTCTAGTAGAAATGGTTACGGACAGAAAGGAGACAAAGGAGAACGAGGCAGCCCCGGTGAAGATGGCGATGTTGGACCTAAAGGAAACGAAGGAGAAAAAGGAGTCCGTGGTGAGATGGGCTTTAAAGGTGCAGTAGGTGAAATGGGTGACAAAGGTGCACAAGGATATCCCGGTATTAAAGGAGATCGAGGAATACCAGGCCGTGATGGAAGGAAAGGAGAACCAGGAGAGGTCGTAAGAGGTATGTGACCCTCCCAGCCCCTACCCCAGGTAAACACAAAAGAAAAACAAATGTTTGGTTTTATCAACGAGGTTGATAACGTAATCCGACGAGGGTTAGCCTGTCGTTAGAGCGAATTCGCACTGATGAAGGCCTAACCCTCAAAACGTCAGTACGCTAATCTTCTTTACGGTGGCCAAATTACGTTGCCAACTCTGTTGATAAAACCAAACATTCGTTCCCACTCCCCCACCAACGCAGCATCCCAGTTTCTTCAGAAAATAATCCCCTGGTCATAGATGGATGGTATAAACCCTTTTCTGGCTTGCTTGAATAGAGGATGACAATGCACTTTCCTGAATTATTGCCCTCATCCTTTCACAGTTTTAAATTCAGCTGTTCATTTTTCGCACAGTCATTAGCCTTTGAGAGTTATCTTCAGTGAACTTTATTTATTAAACATACACCACTTGATATCAAAGTAGAATCATGGTAACTTTAACTGAATAAGCAATTTACTTCATGTTCCTTTTTCAGAGGTCGTATTGTACTGGATACAATTGTTTAGTTACCGTAGGCTTCTTTGTAACCAAATCTAATATAGATATGAAACATTTTCTTAATTTTCTGTTAGTGTCTCACATGTTCTCATATTTAGGAAACGATGCTGAGGAAATAAAAAAGCACATGAAAGCTTTTTGCCGAGCCCCTGGTACAGTTTGTGAGCAAGGTCCCCCAGGACCGCGCGGTCCAAAAGGAGATCCGGGTCCAAGAGGCCTGTGGGGAACACCTGGTAACAAAGGATCGGAGGGAGCCCCGGGACTACAAGGGGAGAAAGGAGAAGCAGGAAATCCTGGCTTAGAGGGAATACCCGGGAACAAAGGGGACAAGGGATTACCAGGGCTTCAAGGTGAAATAGGCTATCCAGGGCCAGAAGGTGAAGCTGGACTTCCAGGACCTCAAGGACCAAAGGGAGAACACGGTGCTGTTGGCCTGGTTGGGCCAAGAGGAGAAGCGGGAACTCGCGGTGTAGCAGGACCTGTTGGACCTGCAGGAATGCCAGGGCCTCCGGGAACAATGGGACCTCAAGGACCAGCGGGACACCCAGGAGATAAGGGTGAGATGGGACTTGAAGGACTCACAGGAAGTCCTGGGCTAGATGGCGAGAAAGGAGCTAAAGGAATACCTGGACCCCGAGGATTACAAGGATTCAAAGGAGAAGTGGGAATTATAGGGCCAAAAGGTAAGTGTCACACTCCTTCTATCCGTACAAATGTATCGACAGTGTAACATCCTTGATTTTCGCATCTAGTGTGACACTTTTAGCATCTAAGACGCTTTATAGTACGTCATCCGTAAGGCATTTTATAGTGTTCATTAGACTACGCGCCATAGCTTTTTGTTTCTGCCATTTGAGCGCGCGAAAATTGCCTTCCACGAGGAAAAGCGACAGGCTTCCTCTTGCGTGATGCGTCTCCTCGTAGAAGACAGCTTTCGCGCATGCGCATGAGGTTCTCTCGCTTGGCTATCCCCAAGAAAAGTCGGGGACCGTCTCGTCCATCTCGTAGTCTAAATCCCCTTATGACACCTTAGGGCTTTGCGTCTGAAGGACAAGACGTTTGTGACGCTCCTTTTTTTATATATATTTGTTTGTTTGTTGATTTTATTTACAGCTGTTGTTCTTGCTCTTCCATATGAATATATAGTCTGCGGTAATTTGGCGGCGTCCAGGTTGTGTTCCACCTTACTCTCAAGTCCTTAACCCTAACTGATATGACACTGAGAAACTGTCCAGCTCTATCTGCTCGCTAGACCGATTATCTGTTGCACTTACCGCACCAAAACTAACGATTGCTCTCGGATAATCTGTTTAGAGATTAAGTAAAGTGTAACCACAACTGATGCAAACTCATAACATTTTATTGCAGGTGAGATGGGTTACAGAGGTCTCCCTGGACCTCAAGGAGAGAGAGGGCCAAAGGGTAAGTCAATCAATCAATCAATCAATCAATCAATCAATCAATCAATCAATCAACCAATCAATCAATCGATCAATCAATCGATCAAATAATTGAAAAAAAGAGCAAGGCTGATTTAACGGTCAGGGAATTTTTATATATTTCTGGTATTTCGGAAGGCGGGGCCTTTCCCTTTCAAAATATTGTCAAAATATATTTGTATGACTGTTAAATCAGCCTTGCTCTTTTTTTGCATCATTGGCTCTACATTTTGGTACTGATAATTTCCTTTACTACAGAATCCGGTAGAGGGCCAGAAAGAAAGGGAGGGAATCCCCCTCCTTTTCTTTCTTGCCCCCCAGACCGCGCTTAGCTCGCTCAGCTTTCCGTTCTTTTCGCCCTATGCCCCACTTTGGAAGCCTGTTAACAGGCTGAATGAATTATAAATTTATTTATACACGGTTTTAAAGTAATGTTTAAAACACGAGCAGCAGTGTTTTATCGGGATTAAAACCACGAGGCGCAGCCGAGTGGTTTTAGACCCGATAAAACACGTGCTGCGAGTCTTTTGAACGGCTTGAAAAGCGTGCGTCAAGAGTTTTCATACCAGAAAAACATTGAGCACTGCATTCTAATAAGGGTGAGGTTTCATCGGAATTTAAAACCACCGCACGTGATATTTTATCGACTTTTTGATAGGTCAATAGCTTATGAATTATTTATGAGTTTTTGAAAAAAAATATCAGTGTTACAATAAAAAATAAATAAACATTCTCTATAACTGGTTAACTTATTTGCCGTGTGGGAGTGCTGATCAGCAAACCAACTATGAATACTTCTTTAAAGACAGAAGGTCATAATATTGGTGTAACCGCAGGTCTAAAATGTTATATTTTTGTTAATCTTTAAGGTGAAGTCGGCGCCCTGTGACGATCTCCCTGGAATCAAATGAAATGGCAGACGATAAAGAGCTCTTGACCTGCATTGAAATACTTCAAAGTCTGTGCATTTTTTTTAAAGAAATGTTTCATGATTATCACAAATAAAACTGCTTTTTTTTTTTTACTGCTGTAATCTAGTTCAAGAGTGTCCTGCTTTTAAGTGACTTTCATTTCTGGTTTTAGATATTTTTCTGAGCACTTTTTTTTCGTTAGCCCTACCCTTCGTTCTCTTCCACTCAGCTCCATGCGACTACTACAACTATCCTAGATAATCATTGTTGATATAACTATTTTAAGATGGAAAAGGTTTGTATGAAATGCCATATGATATATTCAGTGACTGTGGATGAAACAATGAATGAAAGACAGTTGTAGTTATGAACCCAACTTAAGTAGTTGTGAAAGGAAAGCCTTAAATTATTTTAGACCGTTATTTTTTATTTATTTTTTTTTTTCAGGCTTTCTTTTTGCAACAGCTAGTTTGAGCTCACCTGCGGAGATCGAGAGGCAGATAGTCGGGAAGGGGCGGAGATTTTACGAGCAACTTGATTGGAACTAGCGAAGTGTTCTCCGACTGTTTGCCCCTAAGTCACCGAGGATTGTTTGCGGGAAAAGAATAATTAAGTGCGTTACTTAAACCGATTCCCTGAATAAGAAGCCGGATACTTACACTAGTGTACTTTACAAATATATTACAACATCAATTACAATTACTGTATCTTTCAATACACAAATGAATTAATCAGGGATCACAAAAGAATGGGCAGTCAAACGGCCATTTAGCTCTGGGCGAAACTTGCTGAAAAGCGAGACTGGGTCGAGTGCCCTCAAGAGCGCTTGGGTTCGAAACATGGCTGCGAATGAAGTTCAATATTATCGATGCAAAAAGGGACAACTACGACTAAACGGTGCAGCATTTACACACATTTTGTAAAATGAACATTTCTATATGATTTTATATGAAGCAGTAGGTATGAAAGGATTGAGGTATAGATTTTTGTGTTTGTTCAAAATAGTTCGAACTTCTTAAGTGAGATGTCCATGGCGACAGGTTTACTTTTTCCCAGGAGAAACAGGATGCAGAGCTAGGAAAAAACAACAACAACAAAAAAAAACAACAAGGAAGGATAAAAACCATAAACAAAATATGTAGGAGGAAGGACGTTTTTACCCTCGTCAAACTATTTTCTTACAAATACAATTAAAATCTGCAATTCCATAGCGACAAACCGATGAGTGGTGCCGGATCACTTGTAGACCTGGATCAGCAAATTATTTCAGATACAAAATACTGACGACGACAGAATAATCCCAGGCAAAAATATACAAAATGGCTGGAAAAACTGACATATATTTTAATATTTTAAAATAACAAATTTGCCCGATATCTCGGTTTGCGTCACAAGCCTTTCTCGGGTGCTGAACGAAACAAAAAAAAAGAGAGAGAAAAGGGAGAAACATAAAAGGATAGTTTCAATTACAAATAAAGATTTAACATTTAAAATGCGTGACAATGATCGGTTGTTTAGGACTAAGTTACAAGTATATAAAATATGTTATTGGCGCGGGGACGGCGGAGCCTATTTTCAACTGGGGGGAGGGGCGTCCTCGCAAGGAGTAGGGGGCCCCCAGCCCCCATCTCCCCACCGGCTCCACTGTCTCTGGACTATACTGTACATATGTATTACACGTACCGTTCATCGAACTGTCATTAGTATTGAACATTTGGCTATAGTTGCAGGTTTTTTTTCGTTTTGTTGGCTAGTTTGCCTCCAGTCCAGTGAAGACGTTCGAAGATTATAACTCTTTTACTTAAATCGCTACTAATTTTAGATGATTCTATGATCAAGTGCAGTATAGATATCATAAAAGCGAGAGGTGTCTTTGACTGTAGAGTACTGGAGACAAACCGTTCAACATTCACCGAAACTGCAATTTTACAGCATATTTAAAAGTGATTATTCACCATCTGTTTATCTGTATTTGATCTGAAAAATTCATGAGAGTAGCTCTCTGGTGAGACTAACTAAAGAATAGGCCACCACAATCTCAATAGAGAGACAGGTGGATACGAGAAAAAATCGAGGTGTGAACGAATTTGCTCTCTCTGCGGGCTCAATACTACCAAGGAAGAAAACCATTTTTTTATCTCATTTTGCGAATTATTTATCCATTAGAAATGACTTTTATTAATTTACTTATTAATTAATTAATTAATTAATTTATTTATTTATTTATTTATTTATTTATTTATTTATTTATTTATTTATTTATTTATTAATCTCCGCTTAACTAAAATACAGATAGAAATCATTATATGCATGAATACGTAAAAAAAATCATTAGGCAGGGAGACCACTACAGCCTAGCCAATTACAGCGGATCTCACGTTAATTATATTATTTAAAACTAAAGCTACTAATATATAAACAAGAAAAACTGATCAAAAGGAAAAAAAAACCAAAGTTCAAATTGCTAGAGGTAGCCCGTCTCGCTGTGTTGTACCTGAGAGAGATTTTTCTCCAGGTTCTTATGTCGTCAACGTCGTACAGGTTCAGAGCCTTATTGTGGTATGGAAGTAGTAAACTTTTAAATGAGGCTTGAGAGATGAGGCTTGTGCGAAGCTCAGTGCGCAGAACATTCCATGTGCGGCACACGCGTATGAAAATAAGCGGTGGTAGGTAACAGTTCTACTTCGCTTTGGAATATAAGTAATAGCATTGCTGCTCGATGATTTAGTAGATCTCGTTAACTGTCTGGTTACAGGCAGAGCTTCACTATCAATGAAATCTAAGTTATTTTAAAACATCTTTGTAGGAAAAAACTAAATCCAAAAATTCATGCCAGTAAGAGATAGGTAACAGATGTGTTAGTTGATAGACGGGTCAGTTGTAGGTTACATCGCAACGTGAAGGGAAGCTTCAAACTTAGTTTGGTGGCACGGCGCTGCACGTTTTCAACTCCCTTTAGTAGGCCAATCGATTGTGGCGACCATACGACCATACTTTTCCCTAGCTTCGGAAAAGGCCCTGGGAACAAGGTTGCCCTTACTACTGCTACTACTACTACGTACTACTACCGCTGCTGCTGCTGCTGCTGCTGCTGCTGCTGCTGCTGCTGCTGCTGCTGCTTTTACTATTACTACTACTACTACTACTACTACTACTACTACTACTACTACTACTACTACTACTACTACTACTAATAATAATAATAATAATAATAATAATAATAATAGAAACAATAATAATGATATTTTATTAACATATTCCAAGCAAATTGCTACTGACAAGTTAAAAGTAAAAAAGCCTGTTTACAATTCATTTCAATTTAAAAAAAACTATTTTCAAGCACAATTTTTTATTAATACTTAGTAAGCTATTAACCTCTTTTAATCAATTAAGTAATTAATAATAATAATAATGATAGTAATTATAATATTAATAATAATAATAACGTCGAAGAGCAATAGGTTGAAAGGGGGGTAGTGTCAAGAAGTGTCTAAAGGACGCGGTTGTGGGGAATTGGCGAGACAAAGTGGCAAGGGAGATGTCTGAAGGCGGGGTGAGAAGATGGACGTCCGAGCAAGGAAGGCTACTTTGCCTGGCTAACATATAGGCAGATGGCTCTAACACACACGATCACAGGGACAATGGAGCGTCATGAACAACTCCTACCAATAAAGCTCTACTCCTCATTCAAGACGCGCACCATGGAGAGTGACAACTGCTGTAGACTTTGTCACAAAGTCCCTGAAAGCCTTCCACATGTGTTAGCTGGGTGCCCTGCCCTTGCTCAGAATAAGTACCTTGCAAGGCACAACGTTGCCCTGCAGGTCTTATTCTTTGAAATGCTGAGAGAACTTGATTTGGTGGCTACAACACCACCCGGGTACTCGCCATTGGCGCCTAAGCCAAGCTACCAACCTCCGAAGGCTCAGACGTTTTGGAACATCCCACTCTTCGCCAAGCACACTCACGTGCAGCAGAACAGAGTAGATGCAAGATTCATCGATTATTAAGGGATGGTAGTCCGTGCGGTGGAGATGACCTGCCCGTGGATAGACAACAGGTCGAGGAAGGAGGAGGAGAAGACCCTCAAATATGGCCCTCTGAGATGGCTACTGAAACAGCAATTCCCGGGGTTCAAGATCTAGCAACACAACATCATCATTGATGTCTTAGGAGGATGATCCTGTGTTGTCGATGCCACCGTGACACAGCTATTCGGGGCAAGAGGGCCAGCGATTCTCTTCCAGATGCAGAGAGCAATGATATCCGGCTCGCTGAACGTTGCGTAGTTTCATGATAGGAATTTTAACACACACTCTGTGAAGTGATATATAGTTTTAGTTTTAAAGTTTTAGTAGTTTTGATGGATATAGTTTATTGGCAACATCGGTTACGCTGACATGGGAAACGTATGATGATGATGATGATGATGATGATGATGATGATGATGATGATGATGATGATGATGATGATGATGATCATAATAATAATAATAATAATAATAATAATAATAATAATAATAATAATAATAATAATAATAATAATAATAAGCTTTATTCACCCATCTTAAAATAAATATACCGTATAGTTAGATTTAAGTTAAAAATATACAATTCAATCATAAACGCTTGAGGCCCGCGCCATAAAAGAGTCTGCATTTCTTTGGGTTCTAGATCTTGGTATGGTATTTGACCGGCTGTAATGAAAATTTGATTTGAGTGATTTTTATCATTTACAATTCTTTCTAATTCACGCTCATTAGTTACCAGAACTTATTACTTTTTTGGCCGTTTTGAAATACTTTAACAGTTTAGTTATTTATGAAAATAAAGTTTGTTGTTGTTGGTAAATTTATTCGGAATTATGGTCATTGCGGATTCCTCTGTGCTCTGTGGCGACATAACATTATTCCCGACATTGAACAACGCGTTGTACCTTGCCAACTGACCAACGTAATCTTATCTACCTTTTATAACCTTCTAATCCTAAGGAAATGTTTGGCTCGTCACGCGTCACGCAATCCTCCTCACGAGCCAAAAAACATCCGCGTAGGAGGTTAATCTACCTTCAGCTTTCAGCTGGAAAAAAAAAAACAACGATTTTATTCAAAAATTCAAGCAATTAGGAATAAAGAGAGACTGGCCCACAGGAAGCGAGAGCTAATCTAGGCAGGCAGACTAAAAACTGTTTAAGGATAAAATTAATATTATTACAGTTGTTACAATCAAAGACAGAACAAATAGAATTTAGGGGAGGTATTGAGTAAAATTAACGAGTTGCAACTAATTGGCGAGACCTATTTTCCGTACTATAATAGGTGTTACAATATAGTCATTTTCATTTACCAGAATATTGAGGAGGAGCCGGGGAATTTCTCCTTTGAATTCTTTCTTAAGTAAATCAGTTTTATACGACACGGTGCCTCATTCCACAGTCTTACGCGAAATCACAAAAAGGAACGTTTATGTATTTCTAGTTTTAGCTGATTTTCTCAGAAGAAAGGAAACTGGTATTACTTCCTATCGAACGGTGCCGCTGAGTCCGCTAAAAGGTCAAAAGTGGGTGTTATATGCATCCTGTCTTTAAGCTCTTCCGCTCTTTCCCTGTCCCGTATGGTCGGCGCCGCCACACCCAGGGCTCGACCCATTGATAATAACAGTAGTCTTGTTTAGAAACGCTGAAAGGATCACCCTGACAAAAATAAGTAAAAGCATCTTTTCTAAAACGTTTCAGTAATAAAATAATTTCTCTTGATTTTATTTACGTACACGCAAAATAAGGGCTAACTTTTAATAGCCCATGCCAAGGATAAGCAGTTCTAACGCCAATGGCTACTCATTAACAGTTTTATATACAGTTAACCTCAGGTCTGCTTCGCACGCCCGCGTTTTCTTGGCTTCGATGACAGTGTTGATTGGTGTCGTTTTACTTTTACTTCTGCTCTCATGAATTAGGAAAATTAAGCGTTTCAGATCCAGTGAAACATGATAGTAGGAATTTAAAAAAAATAGGATATAAGCGGGGCACCGTCACAGCCTAACTCAAATTTTAGAGCAGCAGTCTCAGCTCTTCTCCAGCTCCACCATGAATGGCTCTGGGAAAGAAACGAAGTCCTCTCCGATCGACAAATCAAGAGAGAAACTTCTCGTGAGTTTCTGTGTTCTGTCCTTTGTTGGCATTTGTTTGACGATCGCGTTATTCGTTAGAACAGAAATGAAGTTCAAACAAATGGAAGCTGTTTTTCTGAGCAACGGAAAATCTCTGGTCAACGCAAAAGACGACGGCGAACGCAATTCTACTGGTGAGTGTATTCATATTTTGATAAGCATATGGACATTTCACACGTTTCGGCTTAGTGGACACATCACGCGTAATTTATGTGTGTGTGCTCTCTTTCTCGCTCGGCGAACCTTCAACGTTTCAACAATGTCTTGCGAGTAGCTTACATTAAAACAACAACGTTACACCGGCAGGGAGGGGAGGGATTACTAAGGTACATTATTAATGGGGAGGGGCAAAGACCTATTTGAATTTTAGAGTGGGAATATGCGATTGGGAACTTTTTGGGGATCGCGAGGGGCAATAAAGTTCTTGTTTGGGTTACCTTCTCGGCCAAATAAATTGACATTTTCTGGATCTTAAAACTTGGGCTTCCTAATTCCTTACCCCCTCCCCTTCATTAATATACCTTAGAACCTCCCCCCCCCCCCCCCCCCTGTATCAGGTTAAACTGCCGTACAATTTTCTTGATTCCGCTACAAGACAAAGAAACACCGATACAATTATAACAATAACGAAAGATAAAAAGAGAGCAACTTTTAATTACAATCTACCGCAAAGCAAATACACGTATTATAATAGTAATAGACATACAATTACAAAGATTGAAAGAATTGGTTTACCAAGAAATCGGGTATGGTAATATAATAATACTATGGTGATTTAATGATTATTATAAGTAAAAAAGTATATAGTACAATATTATTACAATAAAAAGAAACAAATACGAAAATAAATTATCATTTCATGACTAACGTTAGACTGAGCGCACGTAGGACGAACGCAAAAAGAATCTGCGTAGGAGGTCAGTGCACGTAGCGATTTTTTGAACGACAGGAAAGACTACACTGTTTTGATTTTGGCTGGAAGTGAAAATCATAACTTAGCACCATGAAATGAAAAACTCTTTTCAAGTATTTTATTTTACTTATCTTATTGAACAAAGTAAGCCATTGCCCTATGCTCTCTAACCAAGACAAGATAAAGCCTTGCGTGCGGCAAACGTGACGCCCAATAATTAAGTTGCGTTTAGTAACCGTATAGTACTGAAAGTTGAGGTCACATCTAGGGCTTTTTACCATTTCAAAGCTATACGTTTGCCATAGTAAACACGGTTGACAGTATGACTCTTAAGAGTAAGCGTCAAACTTTATTAGAAAAACTATAAAGCTTGAAATACGAAAATTTCCTTTCAGTAAAGCGTCCTAAAAGGTTATGCTTTATCGCCTGTAAATTTAAACTTCGTTTTATTAGTTGACAACTTGTCTAGTGTTTTGATATGCAATTTCTGAACACTGAACCAGCTCTTTGGATTCTGTGTACTTTCTTTCTGTCACAGTCTCCTTGTTATAAATTTGCGGCATTCCGAAGGTAAGAAACTCGCTCCGTCCTTGCAAACATGACGCTTGCAATCGCCTTATCATCTGTCGCAGCGATCAGAGCGATAGAACAGAGGGATAGCATGCACAAGGAAAAGAGTTACGATCGTAACAACCACGCGTTCAAAATCCATAAAAGAAAACTGAGATTGATGGTTTGGAGAAACTTGTCACACGATTGCGAAGTGAAGGATCTGTCACAAAATTTATCGTTTCAGTACTGATTTCGACGGCCATCTGGAAAGTGTTTGGTGTCTGCGTGGGCGTTTAGCTGACCGGTGAGCGGAAAGAAAGTTTAGTGTAGCACTTTTAGTAAGGCAGTTTACCACATAAAACTCTTCAGTGTGGCCCCAACCGTAAGTTGAGTTGAGCTAAGAACCTTTGTCCTTCGCCCTCTATTAAGGAGTCATGAGATCTTGCGTGCAACGAAATGCTGCGCTCTACAATTCACTCTGAAGGGGTCAGGAATCCTTGCGTACATCACTCTGACGCCAAGTGTATCAATATGATGGGTTTCGTAGTCTCAACTCATTGGCAATAAGCCACTGTGCTATGTTATTAATTGATAAATCTGTGCCATCAGGCCAAAGCAACCGTGTTTTCGAGTAATTTAGAGAGCAGGGAAGCTAATGAACAGACGCCGGAGAATTGATCCATAGGAGTACTCCAAACTTAGGTTGATCTCCAGTGACTCGTTTGTTTTTACTGCTTATTGATAAATAATGTTTAGATAACTTGTGTGTATCTTAACCCATCCAAAAATCTCGTAGCATTTTTAGCTTACAAGCTTCGAAAACAACACGCTAAGACCATAAATTACGGCTGCTGGACCTGCCGTAGTTTGGTCTTTCAAGAGGGGCCGTAAGGGGGGTCCTTTGCACGATTCACGACTATTAAATGTGACAAATAACGACAACAGGCCCAACAGCACATATTACCAAATTTTGTAGTTTTCATTACATGTACCCTGATTATTGAGAGATATAAAATTTCTCGATGCAAGATGTTTAAGCACGCTGTCCGAAAGCGAACCTAGCACTTCCAGCTATGACACTAATGTTGACTGAAAGCAGATGGTCTTACACCCTGAGAATGATTGAAAGCGAGCTATCTATCAAATGTTGGGATAATAAACAATTATGCTGCGAAATCGCACGGAGTATCGCCTGATACTTAGCCTAGCCGACAAGGCCATAGACCGAGTTGGCTAAAATCAGGGGTTATTCCGTAAGATTGAACAGGCCGGTTTATCGTTTAATTATTCAACACATTGAAAACAAAGCACACATAGGTTTATAGCGGAAAAGCTGGAGACAATCTTTATTTGTTTAAAATAAATATTTGTTTGTTACATTTGACCGCGCGCGGACGTGCATGAATGAAAGTGGCAGAACTGTTCAAGTTCGAATGAAATCGAGGGCGTTGACCAAACTTATGCATCAAAATTGAGTAGTCGTCTAGTGCGCCAATCGCTCCGGCAAAGAAAGAACAAAGAACTTGCGAAGGATTTGTTGTGTCAGCTGGACCGAGCTGAACAGACTGGAAAAGCTTTGTAACGATTTCTCGGATGAGGGTTTTTTTTTCTTTTTTTTTCTTTACTGCGCAAGCAATTTCACCAACTATCTTCGGTGTTTTGACAAACGCATCTACTGCCTTGTTGCTTTCAAGAACTCTGGAACTGTTATGATACTAAGCTGCGACTTTTTTCAGCCAGCTGTAGTGCTTTTGAGAGTTATTGCTTTGTACTCCCTTTAACTTTTTGTTTACCAGAGAGAGAAAATTTCTCGTGGCACTTTGCGAGCTCGGTTTTCTCCATCTCTTCTAGGAGAGTCGAGAACTCTGTTTAATTGTTGTGAGAACCAATCTAAGAAAATACTGTTTGCAACTTTCGAGCAGTTGCTAGAATACGGGACAACACAAAAGTCCAGGGAAAAAAGAAATGCTGTACTGTAATTTTTCAGTTCAAAAAACGAAAAGGTAAACAGTTAAAGTTTTTGCACTAACCATTACCATTCTGAGATCATTATCAGTAGCTGGACACAGACCCCTACAAAAAAATAAAACAAAAAATAAATAAAAACCCCCTTATGTAAATCGTGTCACTTGTATAACCCATGGATTTATAACCCCTAGACGTAAGGATTTACAACCCCTGAACGTAAGAATTTATTTATAAATTCTTTCATTCAGGGATTATACTGATCTTTATGTCTATAAGGGTTATAAATCCTTAAGTCCAGGGGTTAAAAATCTTTACGTTCGAGGATTTTAAATCCTTACATTTGAGGATTTTAAATCCTAACATCAGGGGTTATCAATCCTTACGTCTAGGGATTATTATAATTAGTCGCTATATTAGTGAGACGATTTACATAAGGGTTTTTTAATTAATTTTTTGTGTTATCTTTATATAGGGGTCTCTGCTACTGATAATGATCCCATCTGGTTGCCTTCTTTTTTGTCTTCTTGCGAGCTCGTTACTTTTTGAACGCGCTCTGCCATTTTTTTTTCCCGATAACGAAATTACGCATATCGTAGGATATTTGTTATGTGAGGACACGTATATTGAGTCCACCATGACTTCATGAATAATGAAACTGAATATTCGTTGAGAGACTAGCTCCATCAGTAACTTGCAGTTCCGTTTCCTCCGCTCCAGCTTTTCGAAAAACATGATTAGCTACCTAGAGTGGTGCGGTACTTTGAACAGCTTTCCCTCCGATTTTCCGCAGACAACACAACTAAATGACGTTTGTCATCAGCTACTACTCTTGCAGCCTCTTTGAGTAATTCTTTTCTTAGAAACACGACATTAATGTTGAGCAGTTTTTCTTTTTTAGGGCCGTTTGTAAATGTTGGAGTAAATTCATTTAAATATAAAATATTTAGGAGAAATTTTGACAGAATTTATTCTGTACTGGTGAATTTACGGCGTGAAAGCAAAGTTACAAAGCTATCCTTCTTTTCCTGAATTTTCTTGAAACATGGTTGCTGTATTTGACTATACATTAAGAAGAAATTCCGTCCGTCATAATTTAAATCATCTATTCAAGTCAAACCTATATATATATTGCTTCTGGTTCTTTTCCTTCAGACCCAAGTTACAAACATACAAGAAAGATTGCTCGTCGTAGCTTGACATCCACCCCTCAAGTTCCTGTCAATCTAGCAAACGTTCGTGAAGAAATCAAGAAGCTTTGCCGATACCCAGGGACAGTTTGCGTGACCGGGGCCCCAGGCCCCCGTGGTTCACCAGGTGAGAAGGGGGAACAAGGGCAACGCGGGGAGATAGGGTACGGACAAAAAGGTGACAAGGGAGATCAAGGAGTCACCGGTGAGACAGGCTATGGGCACAAAGGCGACAAGGGGGAACAAGGTGTTCCCGGCGAGACGGGGTATGGACTAAAAGGTGAAAAAGGACAACAAGGAGCCCCGGGTGAGAATGGTTACGGACAAAAAGGTGGCAAGGGAGAGAAAGGAGTCCACGGCGAGACGGGTTATGGAGAAAAAGGAGAGAAAGGTGAACGAGGAGCTCCTGGTGCGCAAGGTTACGGACAAAAAGGTAACAAGGGACAACAAGGGCCCCCCGGTAAGAAGGGCTACGGACTGAAAGGAGAGAAGGGACAGCGAGGAGCTTCTAGTAGAAATGGTTACGGACAAAAAGGAGACAAAGGAGAACAAGGCAGCCCTGGTGAAGATGGCGATGTTGGACCTAAAGGAGACGCAGGAGAAAAAGGAGTCCGTGGTGACATGGGCTATCCAGGTGAAACAGGTGAAATGGGTGACAAAGGTGCACGAGGATATCCCGGTATTAAAGGAGAGCAAGGAATGCCAGGCCTTGATGGAAGGAAGGGACAACCAGGAGAAGTAATCAGAGGTATGCGACACTCCCAACCCCTACCCTAAGTAAACACAAAAGAAAAACGAATGTTTGGTTTTATCAACGGGGTTGATAAAGTAATCCGACGAGGGTTAGCCTGTCGTTAGAGCGAATTCGCTCTGACGACGGGCTAGCCCTCAAAACGTCAGCACTCGAATCTCTTTACAGTGGCCAAATTACGATGTCAACTATATTGATAAAACCAAACATTCGTTCCTACTCCCCCACCAGCGCAGCATCCCAGTTTCTTCAGAAAATAATCCTCTGATCATAAATGCAAAATAATTTGTAAGTCAATGAGACCAAAAGAAAAATAGGCTCTAACGTTATGACAAAAATTAAAAAGAACTTTTCTCGTTGTTGACTATGAGCTATTATAACACGCTCTTTGATTTCTGCGCGCTCTCACTAGACGTGGACGAATGATTCTCCGATTTGTCCGTCGTCGGTCTCCGTCGTCAGCCATTCCTAATCACGGTTAATAAATCGAGGAAACTTAAGTCTGCTTGCATTTTTTTTTTTTTTTTACCAGCAGTTGTGCCTTGACCATGACTGGCATTTTTATCATTTCTGTAGCAAAGCGCGTGCGTTTCATCAAGTAAGCGACGAGGGAGGGGAGGGGAGCGGAGGGGAGGGTATAAGCCCCTTTCTGGCTTGCTGGAATAGCGGATGGTAATACACTTTCCTGAATTATTATCCTCATCCTTTCACAGTCTTACATTCAGCTGTTCATTTTTCACACATTCATTAACCTTGAGAGTTATCGTCCGTGAAGTTTATTAATTAAATATACCACTTGAATCGAGGTAGAATCATGGTAACTTTAACTGAATAAGCAGTTTACTTCATGTTCCTTTTTCAGAGGTCGGATTGTACTGGATACAATTGTTTAGTTACCGTAGGCTTCTTTGTAACCAAATCTAATATAGATATGAAACATTTACCTAACTTTCTGTTGGTGTCTCATATGTACTCATATTTAGGAAACGTTGCTGAGGCGATAAAAAAGCACATGAAAGCTTTTTGCCGAGCTCCTGGTACAGTTTGTGTGCAAGGTCCCCCAGGACCGCGCGGTCCAAAAGGAGATCAGGGCCCAAGAGGCCTGTGGGGAACACCTGGTGTCAAAGGATCGGATGGATCGGATGGACTACCAGGGGAGAAAGGAGAAGCAGGAGTTCCTGGCTTAAATGGAATACCTGGGAACAAAGGGGACGACGGATCACCAGGGGTTCCCGGTGAAATGGGCTATTCAGGGCCAAAAGGTGAAGCTGGACTTCCAGGACCTCAAGGACCAAAGGGAGAACCTGGTGATTTTGGCCTGGTTGGGCCAAAAGGAGAACCGGGAACTCGCGGTGTGACAGGACCTGTTGGACCTGCAGGAATGCCAGGGCCTCCGGGAACAATGGGACCTCAAGGACCAGCGGGACACCCAGGAGATAAGGGTGAGATGGGACTTGAAGGACTCACAGGAAGTCCTGGGCTAGATGGCGAGAAAGGAGCTAAAGGAATACCAGGACCCCGAGGATTACCAAGATTCAAAGGAGAAGTGGGACCTTCAGGGCCAAAGGGTAGGTGTCAAACTCGTTCTATCCGTACAAATGTATCGACATTGTAACATCCTTGATTTTCGCATCTAGTGTGACACTTTTAGCATCTAAGTCGCTTTATAGTACGTCGTCTGTAAGGCATTTTATAGTGTTCATTAGACTACGCGTCATAGCTTTTTGTTTCTGCCATTTGAGCGCGCGAAAATTGCCTTCCACAAGGAAAAGCGACGGGCTTCCTTAATTTCGCGTGATGCGTCTCCTCGCGGGAGACAGTTTTCGCGCATGCTCATGGGGTTCTCTCGCTTGGCTATCCCCAAGAAAAGTCGGGGACCGTCTCGTCCATTTCGTAGTCTAAATCCCCTTATGACACCTTAGGGTTTTGCGTCTGAAGGACAAGACGTTTGTGACGCTCATTTTTTGTTTGTTTGTTTGTTTGTTGTTTGTTGATTTTATTTACAGCTGTTGTTCTTGCTCTTCCATATGAATATATAGTCTGCGGTAATTTGGCGGCGTCCAGGTCGTGTTCCACCTTACTCTCAACTCCTTAACCCTAACTGATATGACACTGAGAAACTGTCCAGCTCTATCTGCTCGCTAGACCGATTATCTGTTACACTTACCACACCAAAACTAACGATTGCCCTCGGATAATCTGTTTAGAGATTAAGTAAAGTGTAACCACAACTGATGCAAACTCATAACATTTTATTGCAGGTGAGATGGGTTACAGAGGTCTCCCTGGACCTCAAGGAGAGAGAGGGCCAAAGGGTAAGTCAATCAATCAATCAATCAATCAATCAATCAATCAATCAATCAATCAACCAATCAATCAATCGATCAATCAATCGATCAAGTAATTGAAAAAAAGAGCAAGGCTGATTTAACGGTCAGGGAATTTTTATATATTTCTGGTATTTCGGAAGACGGGGCCTTTCCCTTTCAAAATATTGTCAAAATATATTTGTATGACTGTTGAATCCTTGCTCTTTTTTTGCATCATTGGCTCTACATTTTGGTACTGATAATTTCCTTTACTACACAGAATTCGGTAGAGGGCCAGAAAAAAAGGGAGGGAACCCCCCTCCTTTTCTTTCTTGCCCCCAGACCGCGCTTAGCTCGCTCAGCTTTCCGTTCTTTTCGCCCTATGCCCCACTTTGGAAGCCTGTTAACAGGCTGAATGAATGATAAATTTATTTATACACGGTTTTAAAGTAATTTTTTAAAACACGAGCAGCAGTGTTTTATCGGGATTTAAAACCACGAGGCGCAGCCGAGTGGTTTTAGACCCGATGAAACACGTGCTGCGAGTCTTTTGAACGGCTTGAAAAGCGTGCGTCAAGAGTTTTCATACGAGAAAAACATTGAGCACTGCATGCTAATAAGTATGAGGTTTTCATCGGAATTTAAAACCACCGCACGTGATATTTTATCAACTTTTTGATATGTCAATAGCTTATGAATTATTAATGAGTTGTTGAAAAAAAATATTAATGTTACAATAAAAAATAAATAAACATTCTCTATAACTGGTTAACTTATTTGCCGTGTGGGAGTGCTGATCAGCAAACCAACTATGAATACTTCTCTTAAAGACAGAAGGTCATAATATTGATGTCACCGCAGGTCTAAAATGTTATATTTTTGTTAATCTTTAAGGTGAAGTCGGCGCCCTGTGACGATCTCCCTGGAATCAAATGAAATGGCAGACGATAAAGAGCTCTTGACCTGCATTGAAATACTTCAAAGTCTGTGCATTTTTTTTAAAGAAATGTTTCATGATTATCACAAATAAAACTGTTTTTTTTTTTACTGCTGTAATCTATAGCTAATTCAAGAGTGTCCTGCTTTTAAGTGACTTTCATTTCTGGTTTTAGAGATTTTTCTGAGCACCTTTTTTTTCGATAGCCCTACCCTTCGTTCTCTTCCACTTAGCTCCATGCGACTACTTCAACTATCCTAGATGATCATTGCTGATATAACTATTTTAAGATGGAAAAGATTTGTATGAAATGCCATATGATATATTCAGTGACTGTGGATGAAACAATGAATGAAAGACCAGTTGTAGTTATGAACCCAACTTAAGTAGTTGTAAAAGGAAAGCCTTAAATTATTTTAGACCGTCAAAGTGTTTTTTTTTTTTTTTTTTTTTTTTTTTTTTTTTCAGGCTTTCTTTTTGCAAAAGATAGTTTGAGCTCCCCTGCGGAGATCGAGAGGCAGATAGTCGGGAAGGGGCAGAGATTTTACGAGCAAAATCGGAACTAGCGAAGCTTACTCCGACTGTTTGCCCCTGAGTCACCGAGGATTGTTTGCGGGAAAAGAATAATTAAGTGCGTTACTTAAACCGATTCCCTGAATAAGAAGCCGGATACTTACACTAGTGTACTTTACAAATATGTTACAACATTAATTACAATTAATGTATCTTTCAATACACAAATGAATTAATCAGGGATCACAAAAAAATGGGCAGTCAAACGGCCATTTAGCTCTGGGCGAAACTTGCTGAAAAGCGAGACTGGGTCAAGTGCCCTCAAGAGCGCTTAGGTTCAAAACATGGCTGCGAATGAAGTTCAATGTTATCGATGCAAAAAGGGACAACTACAACTAAACGGTACAGCATTTACACACATTTTGTAAAATGAACATTTCTATATGATTTTATATGAAGCAGTAGGTATGAAAGGATTGAGGTGTAGATATTTGTGTTTGTTCAAAATAATTCGAACTTCTCAAGTGCGATGTCCATGGCGGCAGGTTTACTTTTTCCAAGGAGAAACTGGATGCAGAGCTAGGAAAAAACAACAACAAAAAAAAAAAACAAGGAAGGATAAAAACCATAAACAAAATATGTAGGAGGAAGGAAGTTTTTACCCTCGTCAAACTATTTTCTTACAAATACAATTAATATATATATTTAGCCAAGCCTAAAAGCGGAGCTCCAATTTTTTTCATAGCATTTATAGAAATCTGCTTTTCGTATGAGCGTAGTAACCTTACCAGTTCCTCATTCTTTCTGCAGTTATATATATTTTTAGTGCATATGAAGCAAACTTCCCATCGACAATAACAATAATAATGTCATACAGAAGGCAAAATTATTTAATGCTGATTTGTTGTAACAGAAGGCATTTTTTTCTTAATTTTCCTTCACCGCGGTAAGGAGGAGGTGATCTTTGCGCTTGTGCCCCAATCTCGTCCCCAGAGCCCCAACGCGTCAAACATGGCGGCGGAAGGGGCGAATGTAGTTGTCTTTGGCTCTTTGCTAAGTTGTTCTAGAGGTTTGGATAAAAATAGCAGTGTTTAGACGTCTTCTGCTACTAGGATGGTGGACAAAAATAGCAAGGATATTTTTAAGCGCTAGGAAATTTTGCAGAAGTTTTCTAGTTTGGAAGCGATCGAAGTTTTCCTACGCCTCATGTTATTTTTCCTGCGAGACTGTGTGAAAAATGTTCCGTTCTACAGCAGATTTGTTGGGTTGAAGGAAAATTTTTAGTTTGATAACTGTCAAAGGTAGATGGGGTTTTGCTGTGTCGGTGGAAGGCGAAAGTTCCGACGGCTCTGTCAATCAAGGAGGTAAGATAACTTCAAATCTTTATGTATGGATGCACATCTTTGTACTGTTTGAAGTGTTTTTTTTTCTGAAGAAAGAGCAATTTTCTAAAAAAATCTTTGATCTTTAATCAAGATAATGTTAAAATGGCAAGCTAATACGGACAATAGTAGGCCAGTGTTGTTATATGAATTTATGTGGTCGGTAACATAATATGCACTGAATACTAAGAGATCATTTCAAACTGCGGACCAATTGAAAATCGAGTCATTCATGTGGATTTACAAAATATTTTAGATTTCATCGTTTTCTACTCAAATTGGGTGATTTTTTTATGTTCAGGTTCTATTTGAGGGAGATGCATATTGGAGATGTTTGAATACAGGAGAAATATTTCAAGTCAAGTCAGCTTTGTGCCATTTTTCTATTTTCTAATACTGTACTTGTAGCTGATTAATTCAATAAATTAGATTAAGAAGCTCATTTTTTTAAAATTTGTTTTTCCCAGGTTGAAAGCTATTCTTGTACACATGAAGTTGTTTTTTTTTTGTTTTTGTATAAACTCAAATTAGGTGCTCAGTTCCATGCCTTTGATATTGATTTGAGAGAGTCAAGATGTCTTTCTTGCTCTTAACTCTATCTAAGAATGCAGTATAACTTTCCCATTTGCTTTGGAAGGGATAGGAAAAACATGAACCTTTCATAACTTCCTGTCAATCACATTAATCCTTTTGTTTTGAGAGTGCAAAGTGATACTGTTTTGTTCAGGGAAACCACAGCAGTAATGCATGAGTCAACACCCCCCCCCCCCCCCCCCCCAACCCACACCCCGGGACAAGGTGGGGATCTGGAAAAAACCTTGCTCAAATCTTGAATAATATCCCCACCCCTCAGGATCCTTCATAAACTCAAAACATTACCTAATACCCCACCCCTGGGGTTTTAGCTAAAACTGTGGGCCCCAAAATTATGTCAAGCACAAAATATGTAACACCTTGCACACCTTTTCACCTGTTTCCTACATGTAAATCCGCTAGCGTAGGTGCGGTTTTACGTGATGTAAAATTTATTTTAATCTTTTATGTAGGTATATATACAGGTAACACTCCCTGACGTTTGTCACACGAAACGTGTAGGACAAAATAACTTGTTTTACAACTGTAAGAGTTCGCAGACGTGCTGCTCACTAGTTTTATCTAAAAAATTCTTTGACATTGCAGTCTGTTCACAAATCCCCACCCCCTCGGGGTAGCTAAATCTACTAAACGTTTCCAAAGCCCTACCATCTCGGGTATGATTTTGTATCAAATCCCCTACTATTCCCTTGTAATCCCCACCTTGTTCCGGGGGGGGGGGGGGTCAGGGTTTTCGTTGACTCGTGCATAATTGTCTGGCTCTTATTCTGGATATTGCAAAGTCAGCATGACAATCACTTGGGCCTTTTGCTACTTTATATATATGAAAACTAGTAATAATCAAAACTGGATTAGAGTTAACGTTAGGTTCTCTCTCCTTTGCCAAGTTGGTGATATCATCTGCCCCTGCAAAATCTGCAGGGGGTGCCATATACATGTCCCAAGATCCTTTCATTCATGGCAATCAAGGTTGACTCCAATCTGTGTAAGGAGTGCGTTCTTTTGATGTAATTGTTGAATGCAATAAATGTCGTAAGTCTTATAATTTATTCAGCAGAAAAAAAATTTTTTTGCAGTCCCTAGCCATCTGTAGCTGGTTTTTAAAGTTAGTAAATTGTTTGACATAAAATCAAATAACACTTGGGTAATTAAATCCTCAACTCAGTGTCCCTGTCAAAATCTTTACCAAAAAAATCCATCATGCAGTTAAGGGGTCAGTTATCCCCAGCAGTTTTTTTACACGTTGCTACATGAGAATACACTTGGAGTAAAGTAAAAAAAAAAAAAACACAACAATTAAGGGATAATGAAATTTTGTGCTGTGCAGTGCTGATGCAACTGGGGAATCAGAGAATTATATCTGGAGTGTAAATTTCTGTGTGTGAAGGAAACCACTTAAATTTCGCATTGCCCTAGTGAGTACATTTGGTCCATCAGTAATTAAACATTCTGGGGTAGTGGGTTTGAATCCTGCCAAGGTCAAAGAGTTTTAACTTGCATGGACCACATTTCCTTACTGAGGTAATACTGAGAAGAAAGTTTACACTGCAGATTTTATTCTCTGGTTTCTCAATTTAGGTACAGACCTTGCTGTCCTTAAAAGCAAAATCCCAATTGAAGAAGTCATTAAACACTACACTGCTGCAGCCTCATCACTCAATCCAGCTTATGGATAGCACCTCATCTGAGAAGTCCCATTCATTTTTACACAGCAAGATACCTACCATGTATCATTTAATAAGCATTCTGTAGAAATATTCCTTACTTTACTTTTCATCCTCTGGTTTTTCCGAGAAAAAAAAAAGGGTAGGTACAAGAGTGCTTTGAAGAGAGTTGAGTGTGCATATAATAGTCGTCTTCTGAATTCACAAAATGATGAACAACTAATACTTTGCTTGAAATATTGCAAATTAAAAGCATTTTATTACTTCATTCTTCAAAACAATCAGTGGTTTAAACTGTTCTTACATAAATAAAGAAGAGTTTGCATAAGCCCAGTGGACAGAATGGAAAAGGAAAATAATATTAGTGTTTTTCCTTAATTGTTTCTGAAAAAGGTAAACCAGACTATGTGATAAGGTGTAGAAAACTGTAGCACTGGTCACTGACGTCACAAAACCCATGAAAAATAATCAGTTATTATAGGGTGATCAAAAGTAAGTAAAAGATTTAACAATTGACTTGGGGTATAACATTTGTTATAATGATATGTAAATCACTACAGTGGAATACCAATAATTGTTTTTAACCTCAAAGGGAAACATAATTTTGTTCCAAAAAAAGGTAAGAAATTTAATATACGACTGGATCTATCCCTTGATGGGGAAAGTGCACAAAAACGTTCACACAAGAATGCATAATTTACAAGTTTATGAACTGCTTCAACATTAGAACGTCCATTAACAAAGTGATTCTTGAGGCATACAGTGTTTTCATCACATCTACAGGTATGGATCTGTGATGGTAAATAAACAGCTTACATCAATTTATTTTTTGTTACAATTTAAACAACAGGTCTTAAACTCTACCAGAAAAGGTTACACCCGCTGTGTGTGGCTTTTGTGCCCAGGCAGTGGCAGATTCTTAAACAATCCAGAGGGAGGGTACATAATTTATGCAGATGAGGGCCTATGATGATTTTTATTTTTTCCCTTTCATGTTTTGAAAGGCCCCTCTCCCCCTCCCCCACCCGATGATGTTCTAAATATATTTTTTTCTGGCACCCCCTCATGAGATAGTCTGTAAGCCATTGTAAAATACCTTGCCCACTCCCTCTATCACCCTTTTTAACTTTAAAACCTCCTCTAAAATGGCTGATACAAGCATTTCTGGAGTATTAAAATTTTATTACATTTGCGAACTTATAATTAGCTAATAAATTTCACTTTCAAAAATCGTTTACTAAAAATTAAAAGGATAAGGCTGATATTTACTGCATGACTCTAGAGAATGCAGTGGTGTTATGTTGTAAACCACATAATATAAAGAGCTGTTTGGTTTGCCAAGGAATCATTCTAATATTCCTTCATGCAAATACTTACATCGATCTAGCCCCATATAATCTCCTTTTTTGAAAAAAAATTTTCACATCATACAAATTGATTGTAACAAGATATCAATAGATTCTTTTTAAAATTCAATTCTTTTGGAGATGAAATCCAATAACGGACATTTTTTAATGTGGTCTTTATCATAAATACTACATGGACAGTATTTATGATGCGGTAATTATTAATTTTTTAAGATAATGCTGTTGTCAAGTCAGGTTCAGAGATGCCAAATTGTCCAGAATTTGGAACTCTAATTACTGCATCAGGATTCATCGAGCACACAAAGACAGTGGCCAAAGGGAAGCTGAAAGGACTAATTCTACAGTTGGAGATGCCATTATCTATGGCAATTCTATAAAATGGGAATTTATATGTTCTAAGATTCCATGAAAAAACAGACAAGGGAATTTAGAAGATAACTGTGACTAGCTGACAATGAAAATCACAAACATAAAGAATGGAGAGCAATGCATGTCCAGAGGGTTGCCCATGACATAGCGTTGCGCACTGACGATGCACCTGTTCTGTCAGATGATATTTTAAAGGGAATTTGTAACAGAGGGGGAGGAGCAGCCATTAGTTTTTTCTTCTTTTGTTAACAGGACCCGGCTAATCATGATTACATGAAAGCATCCAAAAGTTTAGAAAAACATGTCCCCGGCTATAATTATTTTGCTAAAATTTGTGACTATCACTATGATGTCGGAGAGTTATAACTGGAATTTGACAAAGACACCTGCAAGGTTAAGAAAGAGCAGCAATGCGCTTCATGTAAAAATGGTTGGCTGGCTCCACAATGGGCAGAATTCCACGCTCTTTCTTGGATAAAGAAAAATTAAGGTGTTTTTGAATCTCCGGCTACTTCTTTAGATGGAACAGCACAACCAGTTGATGACTTAATGCCTAAAGCGCAAAAAAAAAATCCTTCAATGAAGGAAAGCTGAACACAGTGAAAAAAATTAAAAAGAAAATTACAGACTTTTCTTCAACAGTGTGCCTTTGTGGTTTCTGAGGAGCTAGTTCAAATATACCTAGACAATTTAAAACATCTCCATTTCTCCAATTAGATTTGCGAGATCAAGCAACCGTCGAGAAGCGACGAAACCGAGACCCAATATATTATTGGCAAGAGTTACTAGACCTTACTACTATCTGGAGGATTAAAATCTCTATGTTTTTGAACTTGACACAATTCAGTTGAGTTACTTGAAAAAACACTCCCTTCCACACACTGAGAAAAAGTTGGAAAATGAAAAGAATGGGCTAATTACCAGTCACCTACAAGAAGCAAGGGGACATGTTTTTGGTGAAAATGAAATCATGTTTTGATGAAAATGAAATCACACTAGTTTTACACTCGCTTTTAACATTGTTTAAAAAGACTTAATTTCAGCTCAGTCAAAAATACTCACACATCTAAATCTTTGCCGTTATACCCTATTATTTTAAGTATTTGTGTTTGTTCTCTGTAAAGATTGTCACAAATAAATGCTAAAATTAGAAATATATAAGCTTATGCGAGAAAAACTTGTCAGTTTATATAAACTGTAAGCTTAAGTTTATGTCAACGACACTGTGTAGCGAGACGTTTGTTTGACTGACTATTTTACCTGAGAATAAAATTTTCTTAAATGAAGCAAAATGGAATGAGATTAGAAAATAAAACTCCAAGGAAAATAACAAACATGGACCGAAAAAACGAGCTCAAAAGACTGCTGTTAAGTTAGCAATAGCTAAAAGTTAAATGAGTTGCATGGTCAACACTGCAAGAAAAACAATAAGCTTATCTTGCAAAACAGCAAAGTTTTGTCAACAAAAATATACTGTCACATAAATAGATATAAATATACTCGCCTCTTTGGAGAATTAACAGTCCTTTTGTGCCATTGCTGATTTTTTCGTTCGTTTTAAAACGTTAAGTGAGCGAAAAGTTTCACTTCAAGAGGAAAAATCCAACGTTTCGTCGTATCGGAACAGATTATAAAAAGGATTTCTCTTCGGCCGCTCTTCATGATGTGGCGTTTCCGCCGCTAGTCGCCTTGCTCTTTTTCCGGCTGATGGAAGGCAAAATTGGACGAGATTAGAATATAACTCCAAGGGAAATAATGAGCATGAACCAATAAAATTACCTCAAAAGACTACTCTGAAGTTAGCAGTAACTTATTTTATAGCTTTATAAGCTTATAAACTGCGTGTCAACACTGCAAGAAATCAATATCTTGCAAAACAGCGAACCCCCAAATTTTTGTCAACAAAATCACAAGAATATACTCGCCTCTTCTGAGAATAACCAGTGCTTCTATTCCATTGTTGATTTTTTCGTTCGTTTTACAACGTTAAGTGAGCGAAACGCTCCACTTCAAGAGGAAAAATCAAACGTTTCGACGCGCCAGATCGGAGTGAAAATGTTCGGATGCCGGTGACGCTAAAAGCTGGAAGGGTGGAACGGCGAAATGGGGAATGGCGGAAAATCACCCCAAATTCTAAAGCGAGAAAAGGCGGAAAATCACCCCATTAGAAAATAAAACTCCCAAGGAATTAATCAACATGGAACGAAAAAAATGATCTCAAAAGACTCCTCTGAAGTTAGCGGTATTTAGCAGCTTCAGCTTAAATTAAACGGCGTGTTAACACTGCAAGAAATCAGGGGCAAGAAATCAAGATCTTGCAAGACAGCAAGCCAGCAAAGTTTTGTCAACAAAATTACATGAATATACTCGCCTCTCCGGACAATAACAAGTCCTATTTATTCTATAGCTAACTTTTTTCGTTTGTTTTACAACATCAAGTGAGCGAAACGTTTCACGTAAAGAGCAAAAATCCAAGTTTGGTCACGAAGGATCGGAGTAAAATGGTTTCACTTCAAGATTCTGCCAGTCGATTTGTTTCTCCCGCCGCTAGACGTCTTGCTGTTTCTCCCGCTGTCGGTCACATAAATTGACTTTGTATTTTGTTCTCTTCAAAAAAACTTTTTGTTTTCTTAATTAAAGCAGTTGGCGATGCAACTTCCAGCCAAACAAACGCGGGTCGCAGCACGGCTTCACACACCTAAGTTTTCCTGTGGCTGCGTACGGGCGTACGGGCGTACGGGCGTACGGTCGTATGGATGGACAAAAGTGACGTCATAACCAAACCAAAAGTTCTCGCATTCACGGGTTACCAAATTCTCTTAGCTATGGGGCTCCGCACGCACGCCTCCGGCGTGCGGAGCTCCGCTAAAATCTGCAATTCCACAGCGACAAACCGATGAGTGGTGCCGGATCACTTGTAGAACTGGATCAGCAAATTATTTCAAATACAAAATACTGACGACAGAATAATCCCAGGCAAAAATATCCAAAATGGCTAGCAAAACTGACATATATTTTAATATTTTAAGATAACAAATTTGCCCGATATCTCGGTTTGCGTCACAAGCCTTTCACGGGTGCTGAACGAAACAAAAAAAAAGAGAGAAAAAAGGGAGAAACATAAAAGGATAGTTTCAATTACAAATAAAGATTTAAAATTTAAAATGCGTGACAATGATCGGTTGTTTAGGACTAAGTTACAAGTATATAAAATATGTTATTGGCGTGGGGACGGCGGAGCCTATTTTCAACTGGGGGGAGGGGCGTCCTCGCAAGGAGAGGGGGCCCCTAGCCCCCATCTCCCCACCGGCTCTCGTTGTTAACCCGATTCTGATAGTTCTCTCTGACGAGACAGAACCGCCTCAACACTAGATACAATAGCCTCAGTCGGTATGTGTTTAGGCGTCACTGAGTGTTTCAGTCCGTAGGAGAGTACCTGGGTTTCAGTCTTGTCTAAAGGACGGGAAGAAATATTCCTGTCCCAGTTGTCGTCAGTCTTGTGTCGTTTTTTGTCTTTAGTACGTTGTAGTCGTGTAAGTTTCTGTTGACTTTGGTTGCGGTGTTGCTCTTTGGTTTTGTCAGCTCGTTTGTCGGCAATAGCCAGTACAGTGTCAAGTAAGTTTGTCGGTATGAGTTGTTTAAGTTTGTCAAGTCGTTGCTGTAATTTGTTGTTGTAGAAGAATCGGCCAAGGATAACATCAGAAGTAGAATTGCTTCTACTATACAATCATCCTCCCTAACTGACAGTAACTTGACTAAAGACGAACGACAAGCACTGAAACGACTGAAAACTGACGAAAACAGCGTCATACTCCCCGCTGACAAAGGACGAGTGACTGTTGTTATGGATAAGACAGACTACTACGACAAAATGGACACTCTAGTTAACGACAAACAGACATACGAAGAACTGAAACGAGACCCGACGCCATCACTTCAACGTAAACTTAACAGTAAACTACTTGACCTTAAGAAAACTGACGTTATTGACATACAACGTTACAACAGACTGAGGTGCCGCGTACCGCAACCACCTAAACTCTACGGACTACCAAAACTACACAAACCTAACATACCCATGCGACCCATAGTCTCGTTCTGTGGGTCCTCGACTTACGAACTATCCAAATACTTGACTACTATACTGAAACCGTTGACAAACGAATCCCGACACAAACTGCAGTCTACCGAGACCTTTATTGATGCTATCAAGACGGTACAAATACCTGACGACTACAAACTTGTGTCTTTTGATGTGAAATCACTGTTCACCAGTATTCCACTTCAACTGGCTCTAGACTGTACTACTACCGCCATCGAGAACTCCACGACAAAACTGCCACTGCCTACAGATGACTTAATGGACTTACTGAACCTCTGCTTAACGTCCACGTACTTCCAGTACAACGGAAAGCACTACAAACAGTTACACGGAACAGCTATGGGCTCACCAGTTTCTGTTGTTGTAGCAGAAATTGTCATGCAGAACATCGAGGAACAAGCCCTAGCAACCTACAAACGGACACTACCGCTCTGGTTACGGTACGTAGACGACACCTTTACAGCAGTACATAAAGACGAAATCGACGATTTTCACGAACACCTTAACAGACAGAACGCTGACATACAGTTTACTAAGGAGATCGAAGAAAATGGTAAAATACCTTTTCTAGACTGCTTAGTTACCCGTAACAACAACGACAACAAACTAAGTACTACGGTTTACAGGAAACCAACACATACTGACAGACTACTGGACCAGTCATCCTACAACCCTACTTCTCACAAAGCAACGACTATACAGACCTTAACAAGGCGAGCACAACTGGTTTGTGACTCACCTGACAGACTCGCAGACGAAAACAACTACTTAGACAACGTTTTCAACAAGAACAACTACAACAAGGACTTTGTTAGACGTAACACTTACAAGAACACACAACCTAACGTCACAAACAACGACGCGACCCCCGTAACCACTGTAACTATACCTTACGTAAGGGGCACTTCTGAGACTATCGCACGGATTCTACAACCCTACAATATCCGTGTAGCTCACAAACCCATAACCACTTTACGACAACTACTGACGAAAGTAAAGGACAAAGACGAACCGAACCGCAGACAGGGAGCAGTTTACAAGATCAAATGCTGCGACTGCCAGGCCTGGCAGAAATTTAAACGTACGACTGACTGAACACAAACGAGCAACTAGAAAAGGTGATATCAACAATCACATTGCTGAGCACCATTTAGCGCCATTGAGCCATTGAGCCATTGCGCACGCATTACCTACTGTACAAATTACTATCAACGACTCACTCAGGAAAGCTGGTTTACTAACTTAGAACAAACGCCACTCAACCGTTGCCTACAACTACCTGCACCATACAAACGGCTTATTGACAACAACAACGAAACAGACAAACAATAGACATTTTACTAACAATAGACCCACGGACTTTTTGACTAACAAAAGACGGATCGAAACGCACCAATCACTTTTTACAGTCTTCACAGCCAATAACATCACGGCTTACTGACAAACGTGGACGTGGACATCTGGACTTCGTTGACCAATCAGGTTAACAACGAGAGACGTATATACCACCTACTGACGTTCCACAATTCACTTGACTTTGAAGATGACTTCCGCTCAGGTTGTCGAAACGTCAGTCAAAGTCACCACAAACAGTCCTTCTCAGGACTACACTCACCCGGATGATCATAATTTACGTATTTATGACATGACTCCTGGGTTCAAACCATTTACAATAATAATAATAATAATAATAATAATAATAATAATAATAATAATAATAATAATAATATTGATAATAATGATAATAATAAGCTTTATTCACCCATCTTAAAATAAATAAACCATATAGTTAGATTTAAGTTAAGAATATACAATTCAATCATAAACGCTTGAGGCCCGCGCAATAAAAAAGAGTCTGCATTTCTTTGGGTTCTAGACCTTCGTATGGTATTTGACCGGCTGTAATGAAAATTTGATTTGGGTGGTTTTTATCATTTACAATTCTTTTTAATTCACGCTCATTAGTTACCAGAACTTATTACTTTTTTGGCCTTTTTGCAATACTTTAACAGTTTAGATCTTTATGAAAATAAAGTTTGTTGTTGTTGGTAAATTTATTCGGAATTATGGTCAAATTTGCGGATTCCTCTGTGCTCTGTGGCGACATTACATTATTCCCGACATTGGACAACGCGTTGTAACTTGCCAACTGACCAACGTAATCTTATCTACCTTTTATAACCTTCTAAGGAGATGTTTGGCTCGTCACGCGTCACGCAATCCTCCTCACGAGCCAAAGAACGTCCGCGTAGGAGGTTAATCTACCTTCAGCTTTCAGCTGGAAAAAAAAACATCGAGTTTATTCAAAAATTCAAGCAATTAAGAAAAAAGAGAGACTGGCCCACAGGAAGCGAGAGCTAATCTAGGCAGGCAGACTAACAACTGTTTAAGGATAAAATTAATATTATTACAGTTATTACAATCAAAGACAGAACAAATAGAATTTAGGGGAGGTATTGGGTAAAATTAACGAGTTGCAACTAATTGGCGAGACCTATTTTCCGTACTATAATAGGTGTTACAATATAGTCATTTTCATTTACCAGAATATTGAGGAGGAGCCGGCGAATTTCTCCTTTGAATTCTTTCTTAGGTAAATCAGTCTTATACGACGCGGTGCCTCATTCCACAGTCTTACGTGAAATCACAAAAAAGAACGTTTATGTATTTCTAGTTTTAGCTGATTTAAGTGTTAGTTTCTCAGAAGAAAGGAAACTGGTATTACTTCCTATCGAACGGTGCCGCTGAGTCTGCTAAAAGGTCAAAAGTGGGTGTTATATGCATCCTGTCTTTAAGCTCTTCCGCTCTTTCCCTGTCCCGTATGGTCGGCGCCGCCACACCCAGGGCTCGACCCATTGATAATAACAGTAGTCTTGTTTAGAAACGCTGAAAGGATCACCCTGACAAAAATAAGTAAAAGTATCTTTTCTAAAACGTTTCAGTAATAAAATAATTTCTCTTGATTTTATTTACGTATACGCAAAATAAGGGCTAACTTTTAATAGCCCATGCCAAGGATAAGCAGTTCTAACGCCAATGGCTACTCATTAACAGTTTTATATACAGTTAACCTCAGGTCTGCTTTGCACGCCCGCGTTTCCTTGGCTTCGATGACAGTGTTGATTGGTGTCGTTTTACTTTTACTTCTGCTCTCATGAATTAGGAAAATTAAGCGTTTCAGATCCTGTGAAACATGATAGTAGGAATTAAAAAAAATTAGGATATAAGCGGGGCACCGTCACGGCCTAACTCAAATTTTAGAGCAGCAGTCTCAGCTTTTCTCCAGCTCCACCATGAATGGCTCTGGGAAAGAAACGAAGTCCTCTCCGATCGACAAATCAAGAGAAAAAGTTCTCGTGAGTTTCTGTGTTCTGTCCTTTGTTGGCATTTGTTTGACGATCGCGTTATTCGTTAGAACAGAAATGAAGTTCAAACAAATGGAAGCTGTTTTTCTGAGCAACGGAAAATCTCTGATCAACGCAAAAGACGACGGCGAACGCAATTCTACTGGTGAGTGTATTCATATTTTGTGTGATAAGCATATGGACATTTCACACGTTTCGGCTTAGTGGACACATCAGGCACCAGCGGGGAGGGGGGGGGGGATTACTTAGGTACGTTATTAACGGGGAGGGACAAAGGCCTAGATTAATTTGGCGTGGGGATATGCGATAGGAAGCTTTTGGGGGATGGGGAGGGGCAATAATTTTCTTGTTTGGGTTACCGTCTCGGCCAAATAAATTGACATTTTTTGGATCTTAAAACTTTGGCTTCCTAATTTCTTACCCCCTCCCCTTCATTAATATACCTTAGAACCTCCCCCCCCCCCCCCTCCCGTATCAGGTTAAACTGCCGTACATTTTTCTTGATTCCGCTACAAGACAAAGAAACACCGATACAATTATAACAATAACGAAAGAGAAAAAGAGAGCAACTTTTAGTTACAATCTACCGCAAAACAAATACACGTATTATAATAGTAATAGACATACAATTTCTATTACAAAGATTGAAAGAATTGGTTTACCAAAAAATCGGGTATGGTAATATAATAATACTATGGTGATTTAATGATTATTATAAGTAAAAAAATATATAGTACAATATTATTACAATAAAAAGAAACCAATACGGAAATAAATGATCATTTCATGACTAATGTTAGCTTAAGCGCACGTAGGACGAACGCTAAAAGAATCTGCGTAGGAGGTCAGTGCACGTAGCGATTTTTTGAACGACAGAAAAGACTACACTGTTTTGATTTTGGCTGAAAGTGAAAATCATAACTTAGCACCATGATATGAAAAACTCTTTTCAAGTATTTTATTTTACTTATCTTATTGAACAAAGTAAGCCATTGCCCTATGCTCTCTAACCAAGACAAGATAAAGCCTTGCGTGCGGCAAACGTGACGCCCAGAAATTAAGTTGCGATTAGTAACCGTAAAGTACTGAAAGCAATGCAGAATAGTTGAGGTCACACCTAGCTGGGCTTTTTTACCATTTTAAAGCTACACGTTTGCCATAGTAGACACGGTTGACAGACTCTTAAAAGTAAGCCTCAAACTTTATTAGAAAACTGAAAAAAAAGCTGAAATGCGAAAATTTCGTTTCAGCAAAGCGTTCTAAAAGGTTATGCTTTATCAAGCGTAAAATTAAACTTCGTTTAATTAGTTGACAACTTGTCTAGTGTTTTGATATGCAATTTCTGAACACTGAACCAGCTCTTTGGATTCTGCGTATTCTCTGTCTGTCAAAGTCTCCTTGTTATAAATTTGCGGCATTCCGAAGGTAAGAAACTCGCTCCGTCCTTGCAAACATGACGCTTGCAATCGCCTTATCATCTGTCGCAGCGATCAGAGCGATAGAACAGAGGGATAGCATGCACAAGGAAAAGAGTTACGATCGTAACAACCACGCGTTCAAAATCCATAAAAGAAAACTGAGATTGATGGTTTTGAGAAACTTGTCACACGATTGCGAAGTGAAGGATCTGTCACAAAATCCACCGTTTCAGTACAGATTTCGACGGCCATCTGGAAAGTGTTTGGTGTCTGCGTGGGCGTTTAGCTGACCGGTGAGCGAAAAGAAAGTTTAGTGTAGCACTTTGAATAAGGCAGTTTACCACATAAAACTCTTCAGTGTGGCCCCAACCGTAAGTTGAGTTGAGCTAAGAACCTTTGTCCCTCGCCCTCTATTAAGGAGTCATCAGATCTTGCGTGCAACGAAATGCCGCGCTCTACAATTCACTCTGAAGGGGTCAGAAATCCTTGCGTACATCACTCTGACGCCAAGTGTATAAATATGATGGGTTTCGTAGTCTCAACTTATTGGCAATAAGCCACTGTGCTATGTTATTAATATTGGTAATTGAACTGAGTGGAGTGCAATTTGGTCTGAAATCATACGCGTGATTTGAAATCACAAGTATGATTTCAGACCAAAATTGCACGACATGAAGTTCAATTACCACTTAATTACATCCATTTTGAAATCACAGAGTATCATTGTAAATATTAATATTCTATTTGTGTTACTTCATTTCCATTTTGATGGGCTAAAGAAAGAATGCGATTTAGAGCAAAAAATGGTGCAATTTGGGAATAAATTGCACCATTTTGGACCAATCAGATTCCAAGGATCACCAGTGATTTCAAAATGGATGTAATTAATTGTTAAATCTGTGCCATCAGGCCAAAGCAACCGTGTTTTCGAGTAATTTAGAGAGCAGGGAAGCCAATCAACAGACGCCGGAGAATTGATCAGATTGATCCATAGGAGTACTCCAAACTTAGGTTGATCTCCAGTGACTCGTTTGTTTTTACTGCTTATTGATAAATAATGTTTAGATACCTTGTGTGTATCTTAACCCATCCAAAAATCTCGTAGCATTTTTAGCTTACAAGCTGCGAAAACAACACGCTAAGACCATAAATTACGGCTGCTGGACCTGCCGTAGTTTGGTCTTTCAAGAGGGGCCGTAAGGGGGGTCCTTTGCACGATTCACGACTATTAAATGTGACAAATAACGACAACAGGCCCAACAGCACATATTACCAAATTTTGTAGTTTTCATTACATGTACCCTGATTATTGAGAGATATAAAATTTCTCGATGCAAGATGTTTAAGCACGCTGTCCGAAAGCGAACCTAGCACTTCCAGCTATGACACTAATGTTGACTGAAAGCAGATGGTCTTACACCCTGAGAATGATTGAAAGCGAGCTATCTATCAAATGTTGGGATACTAAACAATTATGCTGCGAAATCGCCTGATACTTAGCCTAGCCGACAAGTCCATAGACCGAGTTGGCTAAAATCAGGGGATATTCCGTAAGATTGAACAGGCCGGTTTATCGTTTAATTATTCAACACATTGAAAACAAAGCACACATGGGTTTATAGCAGAAAAACTGGAGACAATCTTTATTTGTTTAAAATCTTTATTTGTTTAAAATAAATATTTGTTTGTTACATTTGACCGCGCGCGGACGTGCATGAATGAAAGTGGCAGAACTGTTCAAGTTCGAATGAAATCGAGGGCGTTGACCAAACTTACGCATCAAAATTGAGTAGTCGTCTAGTGCGCCAATCGCTCCGGCAAAAATTTCCACATTTCTGAAACCAAAGAACTTGCGAAGGATTTGTTGTGTCAGCTGGACCGAGCTGAACAGACTAGAAAAGCTTTGTAACGATTTCTCGGATGAGGGTTTTTTTTTTTCTTTACTGCGCAAGCAATTTCACCAACTATCTTCGGTGTTTTGACAAACGCATCTACTGCCTTGTTGCTTTCAAGAACTCTGGAACTGTTATGATACTAAGCTGCGACTTTTTTCAGCCAGCTGTAGTGCTTTTGAGAGTTATTGCTTTGTACTCCCTTTAACTTTTTGTTTACCAGAGAGAGAAAATTTCTCGTGGCACTTTGCGAGCTCGGTTTTCTCCATCTCTTCTAGGAGAGTCAAGAACTCTGTTTAATTGTTGTGAGAACCAATCTTAGAAAATACTGTTTGCAACTTTCGATCAGTTGCTAGAATACGGGACAATACAAAACTCCAGCGAAAAAAGAAATGCTGTACTGTAATTTTTCAGTTCATAAACGAAAAGGTAAACAGTTAAAGTTTTTGCACTAACCATTACCATTCTGAGATCATTATCAGTAGCTGGACACAGACCCCTACAAAAAAATAAAACAAAAAATAAATAAAAACCCCCTTATGTAAATCGTGTCACTTGTATAACCCATGGATTTATAACCCCTAGACGTAAGGATTTACAACCCCTGAACGTAAGGATTTATTTATAAATTCTTTCATTCAGGGATTATACTGATCTTTATGTCTATAAGGGTTATAAATCCTTAAGTCCAGGGGTTAAAAATCTTTACGTTCGAGGATTTTAAATCCTTACATTTGAGGATTTTAAATCCTAACATCGGGGGTTATCAATCCTTACGTCTAGGGATTATTATAATTAGTCGCTATATTAGTGAGACGATTTACATAAGGGTTTTTTTAATTAATTTTTGTGTTATTTTTATATAAGGGTCTCTGCTACTGATAATGATCCCATCTGGTTGCCTTCTTTTTTGTTTTCTTGCGAGGTCGTTACTTTTTGAACGCGCTCTGCCATTTTTTTTTCCCGATAACGAAATCACGCATATCGTAGGATATTTGTTATGTGAGGACACGTATATTGAGTCCACCATGACTTCATGAATAATGAAACTGAATATTCGTTGAGAGACAAGCTCCATCAGTAACTTGCAGTTCCGTTTCCTCGCTCCAACTTTTCGAAAAACAGGATTAGCTACCTACAGTGGTGCGGTACTTTGAACAGCTTTCCCTCCGATTTTCCGCAGACAACATAACTAAATGACGTTTGTCATCAGCTACTACTCTTGCAGCCTCTTTGAGTAATTCTTTTCTTAGAAACACGACATTAATGTTGAGCAGTTTTTCTTTTTTAGGGCCGTTTGTAAGTGTTGGAGTAAATTCATTTAAATATAAAATATTTAGGAGAAATTTTGACAGAATTTATTCTGTACTGGTGAATTTACGGCGTGAAAGTAAAGTTACAAAGCTATCCTTCATTTCCTGAATTTTCTTGAAACATGGTTGCTGTATTTGACAATACATTAAGAAGAAATTCCGTCCGTCATAATTTAAATCATCTATTCAAGTCAAACCTATATATATATATATTGTTTCTGGTTCTTTTCCTTCAGACCCAAGTTACAAACATACAAGGAAGATTGCTCGTCGTAGCTTGACATCCAACCCTCAAGTTCCTGTCAATCTAGCAAATGTTCGTGAAGAAATCAAGAAGCTTTGCCGATACCCAGGGACAGTTTGCGTGACCGGGGCCCCAGGCCCCCGCGGTTCACCAGGTGAGAAGGGGGAACAAGGGCAACACGGGGAGATAGGGTACGGACAAAAAGGTGACAAGGGAGATCAAGGAGCCACCGGTGAGGCAGGCTATGGGCACAAAGGCGACAAGGGGGAACAAGGTGTTCCGGGCGAGACGGGGTATGGACTAAAAGGTGAAAAAGGACAACAAGGAGCCCCGGGTGAGAATGGTTACGGACAAAAAGGGGGCAAGGGAGAGCAAGGAGTCCACGGCGAGACGGGTTATGGAGAAAAAGGAGAGAAAGGTGAACAAGGAGCTCCTGGTGCGCAAGGTTACGGACAAAAAGGTAACAAGGGACAACAAGGGCCCCCCGGTAAGAAGGGCTACGGACTGAAAGGAGAGAAGGGACAGCGAGGAGCTTCTAGTAGAAATGGTTACGGACAAAAAGGAGACAAAGGAGAACAAGGCAGCCCTGGTGAAGATGGCGATGTTGGACCTAAAGGAGACGCAGGAGAAAAAGGAGTCCGTGGTGACATGGGCTATCCAGGTGAAACAGGTGAGATGGGTGACAAGGGTGCACGAGGATATCCCGGTATTGAAGGAGAGCAAGGAATACCAGGCCTTGATGGAAGGAAAGGACAACCAGGAGAAGTAATCAGAGGTATGCGACACTCCCAACCACTACCCTAAGTAAACACAAAAGAAAAACGAATGTTTGGTTTTATCAACGGGGTTGATAAAGTAATCCGACGAGGGTTAGCCTGTCGTTAGAGCGAATTCGCTCTGACGACGGGCTAACCCTCAAAACGTCAGCACTCGAATCTCTTTACGGTGGCCAAATTACGATGTCAACTCTATTGATAAAACCAAACATTCGTTCCTACTCCCCCACCAGCGAAGCATCCCAGTTTCTTCAGAAAATAATCCTCTGATCATAAATGTAAAATAATTTGTAAGTCAATGAGACCAAAAGAAAAATAAGCTGTTAGGTTATGACAAAAATTAAAAAGAACTTTTCTCGTTGTTGACTATGAGCTATTATAACACGCTCTTTGATTTCTGCGCGCTCTCACTAGACGTGGACGAATGATTCTCCGATTTGTCCGTCGTCGGTCTCCGTCGTCAGCCATTCCTAATCACGGTTAATAAATCGAGGAAACTTAAGTCAGCTTGCATTTTTTTTAACCAGCAGTTGTGCCTTGACCATGACTGGCATTTTTATCATTTCTGTAGCAAAGCGCGTGCGTTTCATCAAGTAAGCGACAAAGGAGGGGAGGGGAGCGGAGGGGAGGGTATAAGCCCCTTTCTGGCTTGCTGGAATAGCGGATGGTAATACACTTTCCTGAATTATTATCCTCATCCTTTCACAGTTTTACATTCAGCTGTTCATTTTTCACACATTCACAACCTTGAGAGTTATCGTCCGTGAAGTTCATTAATTAAATATACCACTTGAATCGAGGTAGAATCATGTAACTTTAACTGAATAAGCAGTTTACTTCGTGTTCCTTTTTCAGAGGTCGGATTGTACTGGATACAATTGTTTAGTTGCAGTAGGCTTCTTTGTAACCAAATCTTATATAGATATGAAACATTTACCTAACTTTCTGTTGGTGTCTCATATGTACTCATATTTAGGAAACGTTGCTGAGGCGATAAAAAAGCACATGAAAGCTTTTTGCCGAGCTCCTGGTACAGTTTGTGTGCAAGGTCCCCCAGGACCGCGCGGTCCAAAAGGAGATCAGGGTCCAAGAGGCCTGTGGGGAACACCTGGTGTCAAAGGATCGGATGGATCGGATGGACTACCAGGAAAGAAAGGGGAACCAGGAGATCCTGGCTTAAATGGAATACCTGGGAACAAAGGCGACGAGGGATCACCAGGGGTTCCCGGTGAAATGGGCTATTCAGGGCCAAAAGGTGAAGCTGGACTTCCAGGACCTCAAGGACCAAAGGGAGAACCTGGTGATTTTGGCCTGGTTGGGCCAAAAGGAGAACCAGGAACTCGCGGTGTGGCAGGACCTGTTGGACCTGCAGGAATGCCAGGGCCTCCAGGAACGATGGGACCTCAAGGACCAGCGGGACACCCAGGAGATAAGGGTGCGATGGGACTTAAAGGAATCAAAGGAAGTCCTGGGGTAGATGGCGAGAAAGGAGCTAAAGGAATACCAGGACCCCGAGGATTACCAGGATTCAAAGGAGAAGTGGGACCTACAGGGCCAAAGGGTAGGTGTCAAACTCGTTCTATCCGTACAAATGTATCGACAGTGTAACATCCTTGATTTTCGCATCTAGTGTGACACCTTTAGCATCTAAGACGCTTTATAGTACGTCGTCTGTAACGCATTTTATAGTGTCCATTAGACTACGCGCCATAGCTTATTATTTCTGCCATTTGAGCGCGCGAAAATTGTCTTCCACAAGGAAAAGCGACAGGCTTCCTTAATTTCGCGTGATGCGTCTCCTCGCAGGATACAGTTTTCGCGCATGCGCATGGGGTTCTGTCGCTTGGCCATCCCCAAGAAAAGTCGGGGACCGTCTCGTCCATCTCGTAGTCTAAATCCCCTTATGACACCTTAGGGTTTTGCGTCTGAAGGACAAGACGTTTGTGACGCTCCTTTTTTGTTTGTTTGTTTGTTTGTTTGTTTGTTTGTTGATTTTATTTACAGCTGTTGTTCTTGCTTTTCCATATGAATATATAGTCTGCGATAATTTTGGCGGCCTCCAGGTCGTGTTCCACGTTACTCTCAAGTCCTTAACCCTAACTGGTATGACACTGAGAAACTGTCCAGCTCTATCTGCTCGCTAGACCGATTATCCGTTACACTTACCGCACCAGAAATAACGATTGCTCTCGGATAATCTGTCTAGAGATTAAGTCAAGTGTAATCACAACTGATGCAAACTCATAACATTTTATTGCAGGTGTGATGGGATACAGAGGTCTCCCGGGACCTCAAGGAGAGAGAGGGCCAAAGGGTAAGTCAATCAATCAATCAATCAATCAATCAATCAATCAATCAATCAATCAATCGATCAAATCAACCAATCGATCAATCAATCAATCAAATCAACCAATCAATCAATGGATCGATCAAGTAATTGAGAAAAGAGAAAGGCTGATTCAACGGTCAGGGAAATATATATATTTCTGATATTTCGGAAGGCGGGGCCTTTCCCTTTCAAAATATTGGCAAAATATATTTGTCTGATCGTTAAATCAGCCTTGCTCTTTTTTGCATCATTGGCTCTACATTTTGGTACAGATAATTTCCTTTACTACAGAATCCGGTGAAAGGGCCAGAAAGAAAGGGAGGGAGCCCACCTCCTTTTCTTTCTTACCCCCAGACCGCGCTTGGCTCGCTCAGCTTTCCGTTCTTTTCGTCCTATGCCCCACTATGGGAGCCTGTTCACAGGCTGAATGAATTAAAACTTTATTTATACACGGTTTTAAAGTAATGTTTAAAACACGAGCAGAAGTGTTTTATTGGGATTTTAAACCACGAGCCGCAGCAGAGTCGTTTTAGGCCTGATAGAACACGTGCTGCAAGTTTTTTTGAAGGGCTTCAAAAACATTCCTGGAAAAGCGTGTGTCAAGATAATTCATACGAGAAAAACATTAAACACCGCCTACTATAATAAGGAGGAGGTTTTATCGGAATTTAAAACCACCGCACGTGATATTTTATCGACCATTTGATAGGTCAATGGGCCTATAAATTACTAATATGTTTTTGAAAAAATATCAGTATTTCAATAGAAAATAAATAAAAATTCTCTATAACTGGTTTATATATTTGCGATGTGGGCGTACTGATCAGCAAATCAACTATGAATACTTCTCTTAAAGACATCTAAAGAATTGGCTGTGCGTACTTTCCCGGGAAGATTTTTCCACAAAAGAGCACCACTATAACTAAAACTACGCTTTAGCTAGTCAGTTCTTGGTTTTGAAAGCAACAATTTCCCCATAACGTCGCGAAGGTTATAATATTAGTGTAACCGCACTTCTAAAATGCGATATTTTGGTTAATCTTTAAGGCGATGCCGGCCTGTGACGATCTCCCTGGAATCAAATGAGATGGCAGACGATAGAGAGCTCTTGACCTACATTGAAGTACTTCAAAGTCTGTGCTTTTTTTTTAAAGAAATGTTTCATGATTATCACAAATAAAACTGCTTTTTTACAGCTATATTCTAATTCAAGAGTTTCCTGCTTTTAAGTGACTTTCATTTCTGGTTTTATATAATTATTTTTCTGAGCACTTTTTTTCATTAGCCCTACCTTTCGTTCTCTGCCACCCAGCTCCATGCGACTACTACAACTATCCTAGACGATCATTGTTGATTAAACTATTTTAAGATGGAAAAGATTTGCATGAAATATCATATGATATATTTTGACTGTGGATGAAACAATAAATGAAAGATTATTGCAGTTAAGAACGCAACTTGAACAGTTGTGAAAAGAAAGCCTTAATTTATTTTAAACCGTTCAAGGGTTTTTTTTCAGGCTTTCTTTTTTGCAACGGCTAGTTTGAGCTCACCTTCGGAGATGGGGGACAGACAGTCGGGATGGGGCGGAGATTTTACGAGTGAAATTGGAACTAGCGAAGTTTACTCCGACTGTTTGCCCCTGGGTCACCGAGGATTGTTTGCGGGAAAAGAATAATTAAGAGCATTACTTAAACCGATTCCCTAAATAAGAAGCCGGATACTTACACCAGTGTACTTTACAAATATATTAGAACATTAATTACAATTACTGTATCTTTCAATGCACAAATAAATTAATTAGGACCCAGAAAAGAATGGGCAGTCAAACGGCTATACTTGCTGAAAAGAGCGAGACTGGGTCTGGCGCGCTCAAGAGTGCTCAGGTTCAAAACATGGCTGCGAATGTAGTTCAACACTGTCGATGCAAAAAGGGACAACTACAACTGAACGGTACAGAATTTACACACATTTTGTAAGATGAACATTTCTATATGATTTTATATGAAGCAGTGGGTATGAAAGGATTAAGGTGTCGATTTTTGTTTGTGTTCAAAATAATTCGAACTTCTCAAGCGAAATGTCCATGGCAGCAGGCATTTTAACTTTTGCCCGGCAGAAACAGGATGCAGAGCTAAGAAAAAAGACAAAAACAGAACAAGACAAGGAAGGATAAAAACCATAAATAAAATGTGTAGGAGGAAGGCAGCTTTAACCCCTCATCAAACTATATTCCCACAAATGCAAGAAAAATCTGTAAGACCACAGCGACAAAGTGGTGCCGGATCTCTTGTAGACCTGGATCAGCAAATTGTCCCAAATACAAAATACTGACGGCAGAATAATCCTAGCGGCGGAGGTGGCGAAAAATAAACAAAATGACTAGAACAACTGACATATATTTTAATATATTAAAATAACAAATTTGCGCGATATCTCGGTTTGCGACACAAACCTTCCTCGAGGGCTAAAAAAAAAAAAGAGAAAACATAAAAGGATCGTGACAATTACAACTAAAGGTTGAAAATTTAAAATGCGTGACAATGATCGGTTGTTTAGGACTAAGTTACAAGTATATAAGATATGTTATTGACGTGCTTCGTCACGTCTATTTTTACCAAGAGGGTGCAATTTTGTTTGTTTATTAAATGAGCTTCACAAGCCTTTCTAACTGAGCCACGTTTACAAACTACACAATATCACGGTTTGAAACAATTTCAGCGATCACTCGGTCAGATGTCGTAAGAGCAACAAATGCCATCTACGAGGAAGTAACGCTGTTCTCTTTGCGCGAGATCCTGATATGTTGCGTGAGTGAGCCTATGTGTCGTTATGAATTTGCGCCAAAATTAAGTGAGCTGGAAAGGAACGACTGATGACCGACACCGGAATTGAAGGAAGTTAAGAGGAACACGTATTTGAGTTAGGCCCGACTTCCGCTACTTTCTCTTCGAAAAGTGCTTCCGCTTGGAAGTCTTGCCAACTTACACTAATGGGGCTCAAGAACCAACATTTGTATGAGGACGGGCAAAACTAATACCCGTTTCCATACAAATGTCTATAAAAGTTTTCAGACTGAATGAAACTATATACACATATATATATATCTCCGGTCCCAGCTTATTTCAAAAGACCAGACTCTCAAATTTGGCCTTAGCTTTTTACTAATTTTAAAGTGCTCGTTCCTGTAGTGTAAACTTAGACAACTTACTGTTATGCGTTACCGGGTCTACATCAAAATTTTAAATCACCGTGATAAAGTAGAATGTTGGAGCCCTATTGAGTCTTATAATTTCTGAAAATTATTTCCTCAGTAACTTGAATTTGTCCAGACGTGTACTATATTGGGCCAGGGGTTGCTCTAGATGGTTCCTATTACTGCATCCTTTAAACGCCCTCAGTTTTCATAATTGACCGTGAGAAAACAAGAAAAGACAAGCAGAGCATGGCGGATATCCGGACAGTTTCCATTGTTACGAATTAAATATAGTCGCAATATTTTGCTCAGAATCTACAAACAGACTGTGCTACCTTTGCTAGATTATGGCTGCGTTGTATGGGGTGAATGCAGCAAGGAGAACGCCCAACGTGGCTTAGAACACCTACAAAATCAGGCACGGCAAATAATATTACATGCTGACCGGAAGACGTGTACTAAGAAGATACGCGCTGAATTGCTTTTGTTATCACTTTTTAGTTGACGCCTTTTCATCAAGTTACAGTATGTATACAAGATTATTAATAATATTAACTGCCCTACGCAGTTGACAGGCTACTTAGCAAAACGATCACAAAGATATTGTCGATCTCTTAGAGATCCGACATTATTAGATCTACCACTAGTTAAGACCAAATGTGGTCAGACTTCATTTAAGTTCTCGGCGGCGAGTGCCTGGAACAAACTATTGAGAGAGTTACGTGAGCTAAGAACACTTGCACAGTTTAAGGTCAGAACGTTTACTTACTTGATGAACATGGATAGGGTCAATCATATTTGTAAAAGCGATGCTTAGTTCATCTTGTTATATTTAATCTTCACTGAACTATTTTTTTACCGCTGTTTTTCATGTAAATATTTTTATATATTTCTTATGTGCTGGTCACCGATTAATACCAGTCTATCAACCTTTGTTGTTTGACTGTCCGGTCTTTTATCAGGATAAATAAAGTTATTATTATTATTATTATTATTATTATTATTATTATTATTATTATTATTATTATTATTATTATTAAGTACATGCATTATTTACCAATTTTAGTGGACTTTCCTATCTGAGTAGCAGGACCTCAGTGGCCCTTTATCAAGTAAATTTGGGAGAATTCCAACATTTTTGAAACCCTAAGCCTCGAGCCTGTTTTCAGCACTCGATTGTACCCTGGTCAATAGCAGCAGAATTTTAAAAGGGTCTTGATGGGAGGGATGTAATCTCTGTTATCAGTTCAATTTCTGCCGTCAACTTTCCGGTTTAAATTTTAGCCCTTTTTCAGCTGTCAGTTGAATCTCATACAGACCGACCTTATAGCCTGTCTGGTCCTAATTTCACTCTTTTAACATGTTTATCAGCATATTATATTAATCATCTTGCTGATAGGAAATTCAGATGACGAGTAAAGAGGGCTTTCCACCCAGCCCAAGCTTGAGAGACTTTGCGAATCACGTATTTCTAGTATATTAATCATCTTGTTGATAGGAAATTCGGATTACTGTGAGCTTGTTTATACAGGATCACCCTTTACACACCATAAGGTTACATAAATTAGACGGGGGCAGAAAATGCGGAAAAACAGGAAGACTAAATGCATTACAGCAAATAACAGGATGTACTGATCATGAAACATTCCGATCGGAACAGGATGTAACATGCCTTACAGAGGACCTAAAAACATTTTAGCTTCAAAAAACAACCCTAAGAAAGAAAAGTCATTAATATTAACTTCTTAACTTCTTTCCATGCATTTAAGATGACTAAAACGCTAGCAAGTTACAAGGTTTCTCATTGTTATTATTGCATTCAGACAGTAATCCCATATACGCCCACTACTCCATTATTCTTTCAGCACTGTTGACCCGGTGTTGGTTTCATTTAACAGTTCACAGCATTTCACTTACATGAAATTTAATCTTCTGAAATGGTCATAAATATAAAACCCTGCTTTGACCTAGCGCAAAATTAAAGTAGTCTCTAATTAAGACAAGCACTGCTTGCAGCTGCGTCCAGCGACAAAGAGCTGAAGCAATGGAGGATCGTGCAAAAGAAACGAAGCCCACTACAGGCGACAAATCAAACCAGAAACTTCTTTTGTGTTTCTGTATTTTGTCCTTTGTTGGGAGTTGTTTAACGATTGCGCTCTTCGTGCATGTTGATTCACTGGACCGTCAGACGAAAATGGTGGAGTCGAAGCTGATGGAGGAAATTCAGAAACTTAAAGATCTTATCAAAACACAAGCTCAGACCCAGGATAATAAACATGAGGAATCTGATCGCGGTAGGTGTTTAGTATTCAAGTTATTAGAAAAATTACAGGTAGTGTTTTAAAAAGCAACTTTCCTAACACAAGCATACGAGTCTGTAATATATTAATTTTTTTTATAGTTTTAGGTGAAGTAACATAGAATATTTTGTGGTGATAATAACGATTTGTATATAAATCAAACGTATTTTGCTTTTGTATTGAACCTTGTTAATATAAAGAGAATCAGTCGTCCTTAAGATCCAGACCGCAAGCAGTCCCTTTCTGGTCAGTCGAGAGGGTTGCGCTCATGGCCATAAGGTTACATAAATTTGACGGGGACAGACAATGCGCAAAAACAGGATGACTCAAAATGCATTACAGCAAATAACTGGATGCACTGAAACATTCCGATCGGACTGAACAGGGTGTAACATGCCTTACAGAAGACCTAAAACATTTTAGCTTCAAAAAACAACACTAAGAAAAAAAGTCATTAATATTAACTTTACAGTGCTCCCACCGTTCGTTTGCACCTCTCGACTATCCAGAAAGGGACTGCTTGCAGTCTAAATGTAATCAGATAATTTCCAGTACATGCAATACGCAAAGTGTTCTGAGTTCGACTCTTGCAGTCAAAGAGTATGATATTTTGTGATATTTTTACTTAACGGTGGTCAAGCGCAAAAAATATGAAACGTCTGTTAAAGATATGTGTTTTGCTTTGAGAGGGAAAAGCTGATGAGTTTTGTTACGAGTCTGTGAGTTCACTTAACCATTTCAGGATATACTAAAAATCTTTAAGGAACTCTTAGCTAAGTGGGGTTTCCGGATTCCACACTGACATTCAAACAGAACTGAACAAACAAAGACACAAGCCCGACAAGTCTCCACGTACTTCGTTTAAAACTAGGAGTTAACGCTTCAATGTAAATGTAAGTGCTAGCGTGAGACTGGCTGTTAGAAAATACTAACAATATACAGTCAACTCCCTTTGCTGCGGACACCCTCGGGACCGCGAGTTAGTATCCTTAATAGCGACAGTCTGTAATAGCGGAAATTTAATTCAATCAAACGTCTGTAATTTATTTTTGCCGGGGAATTAGCTGCTGTCCGTATCATAGGGGTATCCGCAATAGTGAGGTGTCGGCAAGGCGAGAGTTGACTGTATGTACAATATGAAATGAGAAAAAGTAAGTAGAAGCCCACTAGAAATAAAAGTTGATTTTTATTAGAACAGTAAAAAAATATGCTTATATTTTGTTAAGGATTTTGACCAAAACATAACTAACCGTAACAGTACTATTAATCCTTCTTTTAAACTACTTTACTATTAAAACCTCTTCTCTTAAATTTAGGTTACAACTTAAATTTACAAGAATCCCAAAGACAAAAGTTAGTTGGCTGAGCACTATTAGAACTTGGCCCTGCATCAAAATGTAACTTCAAATAGTAATAGCAACTTTAATCATCCAGTAAGTTGTTTTGCTAGGAATTGCAAATGGTTAAAACTTGTTTACCGTCAAGAGCTTAGTTTAGACTCAAACTGAGACATACAAGTTAAAGCACTTTTCTAAATGTATTTGAATTTAAACGGTTACTTAAGCGAAGTATAAACTATAACTGTAACTTGAACATCAACTCAGTTTAGAAGAACTATTGTATAACACCATGGTATATTTTTAATAGTTCAAAAGTAAAGTAACACGTTGTGTTATTGGAGTATTCGTTGTCCGCTACCTTGAGATAGTCTTGATGTTTTGTTAGCTTGTCATGCTCAGTTAATTTGTGTGCAATAGTTTTCCATCAGCCAAATAAATTGGAAACGTTTAGCACAAGGAAAAGGATTTTAAGAAAAAAAATTGGAGGGATGTAGCAGTGCCAGAAAGCGTCCAGTTGTGTTTTGAACTTTCCATACATTTCCCTGTATTTTTTTCCCGCGAACTATTTTTAGTAGCAGTTCACGGCTGGTTCGCTATACAGACAAATGTATGGAAAGTTAAAAACACGACTGGACGCTTTCTGGCACAGCTACATCCCTCCAATTTTTTTCTCTTAAAATCGTTTGCATAGTGCTAGAAGTTTCCAATTGATGAATTTTTCAGAAGCGATGTTTTATGAAAGTTATTTGACATCGGATTTCCATACAAACACTGTTATTTCAGACGTGTTTGCCTACTCGTCAAAATGGCGTCGGAAACTGTGCTAAGGCCTATTTCTGAGTAAGAAGAGCTAGTTACCAAAATATAATAACTTGAAACGCCGGCCTAAAAGCTCTTTTTTTAAGTCAATTACATTTTAAATTGAGGAATTAGGCTCACGTGTACTGGTATTTTGGATTAGAAAAGCGAAGAAATGTCTTGTTTTACCACGGTTGTAATTTGTCGGAGGGAAGTTGTCATTTTAAGAAGTGGTCGGTCTGAGACTAAGATGTTCCGGTGTAAAAGGACCTTGGCATGGCCAATGACAGCTCAGTTGTCATTCAATCTTGCTAGAGGATAGAGCTCCCACAACCCTCAAAGGTCATAATGGTCACGTAGCAGACGGAAAAAATACAATATTCTCGACTACTTAGTTCGCCTCTATCTTAGTATTAATTGGATAGACTAACAGCGATCTGTGATATTCGAATTAATATATGTAACATGAAACAGAAAGCAAGGGGTATTCGAACTAAATGAATCAGCTACGTTGTAACACAGCATCACTGTAATGATTCGTATATCCGTTAAAAAAATTTTAGTCCGGAACAGTCCCCGGGAATAACAACAATAGGGTAGGGATTTTTGGTTTCAGGTCATAGAATAGAGTGGCAAGGGTTTCAGAGTCCAAGTGGTACACTCCCATCCTAAAATCTTCTGAGTATCCTCCCTCACCCTCCAGGAATTTAATGTTTTAAATTGTCTCCTTCATTTCCTTCCAAAGTATGCTGGATCATCATTAAGTAAAATGTCAAAAAAGACACCTGTCTTTTTATTTGGTTTTGTTCATTAGAGGAAAACTCCCAAAGCACTAATGGACGTACTCGTCGGAGCATGACAGACATTTCTCGAGTTCCTGCTACTTTACAGAGAGTTCGTGAAGAAATCAAAAAGCTGTGCCAAGATCCAGGCACAGTTTGCAAGCCAGGTGCCCCAGGTCCCCGTGGTTCAAAAGGAGAAACAGGACCACCCGGTGTAAAAGGTGATGCCGGGGGATGGGGACCGATGGGGCCGAAAGGGTCAAAGGGATCACGAGGACTTTCGATAGAAGGGCCACCAGGAGTTAGAGGTTACACGGGATTTCAAGGAGATCCAGGAAGACCTGGTGTTGATGGTGTAAAAGGAATGACAGGCGATCCAGGACTCAATGGATTGATGGGTCCATTTGGAGAGAAAGGAGAAACTGGGGAGCCCGGACCGGTGGGACCAGAAGGAAGGCCAGGACTACAAGGAATAAAAGGTAATGTCATCCCTATTGTGTAAAGTTCACTGTCCATGAAGGTAGGGGTAAGCGTGGGAGGACGCCATCTAGAGGGGAGGGGCGGAATCTGTCCACACCGACTTTGAAGCTAAATAACTGTTTATTATTTGAGCAAAAAGCCATGAAACCTCAGGACTTATTATTATAATTATAATTATTATTATTATTATTATTATTATTATTATTATTATTATTATTATTATTATTATTATTATTATTATTATTATCAATTTTTTTTGTAAGAGTAACGTTTATATTTTTAACTCATCTTAGTGTTCTTCGATTGATTTTGATTACTTTTCGTTCAGTTTTCATGGTTTTCTGAATTTTTCAGGAATCGAGATATCCAAGGTGGCTTTCCCTTAGTCTCGGAGTAACGTTGGAAGGCGAATGCCTCCCTCTCCCCACCCCTCCCCCCTCACCTCCTCGCAGCCACAGAAGACGGCAAAAAGCCTGATAGGGTTAAGGGAGGATGGACCATGAATGACGATTTACACGTTTTACTGGCTAATGTGTGATAAAGATGTAATTTTTTTTACACAGGAGAAAAAGGATTGCCAGGAAAGGTAACGACGAATGAGAAGGGAATGAAAGGTACAGGGTTAGTTTTGTTTGATTCAAAAATAGTCGGGAGCAATATCAAACTAATTTACAGGAAACCTCTCTGAGCAAGCGGTTTTTAAATAATATAAATGACCATTTTTCATCTTTAGGAAGTTATAACACTTAAATTAATTAAACCATATCTCCAAAAAGTGATTATCTCTAGAATCAATGTTATTGAAAACTTAGTTTTATTGAATTCTAAACCCGATAGCCTTTTACCACGTTTTCAAGGCCAAGTACACAACCTTTCGCTGTAAATGCGACAATCAGAGAAAATTAAATTGGTTTGCACGTGCACATGACAGGCCATGCTTTGTCTGATAAAGAAAGAGGGTTAAATAACTCGACTAAAAACTGAGTATTCGTATAACGATTGTAACAGCGGGAAGGTGCAGGACATCAATAGATCATTTTACTGCTTTTGTGCTCAGGGCTGAATATCAACCACGGTGAAAACTCAAAGATGATAAAGTTTTTGTGAGTTTACTAAGCAATTTTACAATTTACTTAAACAAAATGTTTTTGGAACTATTTGGTAAGTTTCTTCTCCGGGTGTCACACATTTAAGCAGAAAAAAAAAGACGCAGCCCCGAGCCGTCTCCACATACTCCACTTTAAAAAAGACTTTTAGTAACCTTTTCAGTAAATAATGAAATGTTTTAGCAAACTCACAGATTCACCAAAAAATTGTCAAGGCATAAACATTATTTTTATGGACTTTTCTTCTTTCTTACGTTTGACCTCTGTCAATTCTAGATTAGTTTGGGGAGTTTGGCATGTTCGTCGAACATTTTGAAAGGCCTTTCTCATGGTGCTGGGCACTAGAATCTATTTTTTTGTTTGTGGCTAGTATTCATTGTTGACTATCAAGGAATAATAGTTCTCAGTGAAATAAGTTAACTGGTTTTTACCCTCTAGCCAGGGCTCCCTCATGGGTATCTATACTATATTGTTTTCAACATAGGTTGATTATATTACATTAACCGGTACTAAACCAAGAGATCATTTAATAAGCCCTTAAAAGGTGCTAAACACAGAGCATGCACCATTCTCAAAATAATATTTACATCCTTCACAGAGGTTGGGAGGGGAGACGCTGATTCTTGGTGTAGAGATCAAGCTGCCAGATTTAACGACTCTTTAATCAATTATATAGTGGAGTAAATTTCTTGCGTAAAATTTAGGTGCATACAAATTCTTAGTCGCTTTGAAAAGATTCATCCACAATGTTCAAAATTAAAAATATAGCTCTTTCATTGCGCATTTTGTTGTCAAGTTAATAGGAAACTAAGCTCATGCTGTCGTCTTACTTTCAGAAAATATTCGTGTAGAAATAAAAAGGCAAATGAAGAAGACTGTTTGTCAAGTTTCCGGTACAGTGTGTTTCGAAGGCCCTCCAGGCCCACGAGGTTTTACAGGAAGTCGAGGACCAAGCGGCATACCCGGAGCAAAAGGTGAACAAGGATTCGACGGCTTAACGGGGCTGTCAGGTGATAAAGGAGAAGAAGGAGATCCTGGCAAAGATGGACTACAAGGGGTGAAAGGAGAAATTGGGGAACCAGGACGTCCTGGTTCAGCTGGACCACGTGGGTTAAGAGGCTTCCGGGGCTATCCTGGCAAGCACGGGATTCCTGGAATGAAAGGCAAGTCGACGGTAGAGAGGTTACGTTCGAGCCTAACTTATGTATATACGAAATGGGAATTGGCAGATTTCTTCTAGCGATAATAATGATGATGTGTGATAGCAATGACGATTATGAATTGATAGTGTTCGTGGTGGTACTGATGATAATGATGATGATGATGATGATGATGATTTGCTTGATTAATCATTAGAAGTCAAACGCCTCAGTTCGACAAATTCCTCCAGCCTCCCATGACCGTGAAATGCGTCGCACGTTCATGATTGAGGTCCGGCTTGTCCATCATCCCTAAATTTCCCCTATCTCCTTTGTTGTAGAACAGTGTGCCCTTACATCCCGAATAATCTTTGTTCTCTATATCCCTTATCCCTGTAACATTTTCGTAAATATCTTTTAATGGGGTCTAAGTGATCTTATTAAAAAGCCCTAAAGCCGAGGCTTTTAAATACCATTTCATAAGCAGGGGCGTAGCGTCCATATACGCACGTACGCCCGTGCGTACAGGTGAGATCTGGGATAAAACTTTTTTTCTCACTCAATTTGCTGGGTAATAATTTCATATTTTCACATTATACTGGCGTTTTTTATTAGAATTCCCATTATCCAAGCATTAATAATTCAGTGCTGCCCACTAATAATGGAAAAATGCATTTGAGTGGTAAGCAAAAATAGGAAAAACGCCTCACAAGATGGAAGCCCAAATGGAGTGGCATGGATCCGAATGCGACGCCGCAGACTTTGGTTAAGACTCTTGATCACGCAAACTCCCAATTTTATCCCGGTGTACTATGTTGCTCTCGTAACATTGTTAACTTATTCTGTGTCTACATGCACTGCCGCACGTAGCTTCCGTAGCATGAAGAGACTAAAATCTCCTCTGCGAAGTACGATGACGGACGAAAGATTAAGCTCCCTAGCGATCCTTCATATACATGAACATGAGAACGTGGAGATTGACAGGTTGGTAACGGAATTTGCCTGTCTTAAGGATCAACGCCTCGCCCTTTGCTTGTGACCTGTCTTCACTGTCTTTGTATTTTTTTCTTTTCGGAACACTGTAGCTTACAGAAATCACTAGGGAAACGGTTAAAATAAACAACTTTCTACTGTATTTTTGCCGCATTACTTATTGAAAATGCCCCACAGAAAAAACAGGAAATGGCATTTCCGAGACCCTAAATTTCAAAATTTTCTGGGGGAGCATGCCTCCAGAGCCCCCTAGTTTTTCGTGCGTACATCTTCAAAATCCCACGCTACGCCCCTGATAAGAATTACTCCCATTATAATGTTTTCGTCAATTCAGCATGCCTCTTAAGCCTCAAGCTTCAGTGCAAATCTGACAAGAATGATGTCAGCTAATTTCCTCTATTTCAGGTTCTCCAGGGCGAAAAGGAAAAAGGGGGAAAAGAGGATATTCAGGGATGAAGGGTGACTTAGGACCAGCAGGGCAAAAAGGAGCCAAGGGTAAAACAATCATCCTTTGGAAAATACTTATTCAAAGAACGATCTTATCACCTAATTAAACATTCGATCAGCCAATCATTCGTTCAGTCACTCACGATTTCAGTAACTAATCAACCAATCACTGTGTAAGATCCTACACATCAGTGAAAGCAACTACAGTTAAACTTGTACAGTACACCTTAAAAGACCAGTTTGAACCCAGCTATCAAGCTAACTGGGAGCTGGTCATTTTTCTGAGTTCGTATTATACCAGTAGATGGTAAAAAAACAGTAACATGAATAATGTGAAGTGATCATCTAGATCTTTTTGTGTCAGCTGGGTCCGGGGTCCCACTAATTAATGGAATTAAATCATTTTAGTTTCAGTAGTTTTTTTCATGCATATAATATTTCGTCTCCGTCCATGCATATTCATTCAGTCATTCAGTAAATAACTCAATCACCTGCCTAACCAGTCTTTCCTGTATTTAGTTATCCAGTAAATCGCGAGACAAGTTGCACGAAAAACTGCTTAAAACTGCTTGTGAGAGCGCCTAATTTGGGCCATAAAATTCCTCAAATCGGGACCAAAGCTCAGTTTCTGCTTTCAGCCAAATTAGCTACCACAGGTCTAAATCTTTGTTTAATTGCCAATTAATTAGTCTATTAGAAACAACAAAATCTACAATTGCAATAAACAGACTGACGAAAGCAGGAGCGACCTGGCAAACCAGCATCGGCTGAATTCATTGCCAACGTCGATTTCCCCGCACACCATTAGTGGATGGCGTAATCTGTGACGTCATATCGTTGCATAGATATGCATATAATCCTACAGACGTCACGCGAATGGTTCAGGGGCACTTAGTCAGTAGCTCTTTTGAATGGGATATCTTCACGGGAAACCATCACCCGCCTCTTAAATTCGGATAAAATTATGAAGAAAAACTAGCGCTTTTTTTAAGAAGGTCACCTAAAATCAGCGACCTCAAACATCGCAACGTTGAAAACAATCCCTTTCCATTTAAGAGGGATTAATAAGTGCGAAAAAAGACCCGCTAGCATTTTTGAAAACCAAGCAACAGCTCGTAAAACTCCAGGAATATGATTCCTTTCCTTAACTTTTCTTCTTTTTTTCCCCTATTTTGTTTGTTTGTTTTTTTTTTTTTGTTGTTTTTTTTTTTTTTTTTGCAATTTAAGTTTTTACCTATTTCGAACACATCTAACTGTGTTAAATCACACACATTTGCTTTTATAAAAAGTCATCAACTGATGTGCGAATACAGGAAACAGCATTTCAACTATTTTACTTTAATGTCCTCGTCGGATGTCCGTAATCGTTTTTGTTCGATGACTGACCCTAGAAAGTTCCGCTTTATTTGGTAAACTACCAATTATTCATAACTTTTTACACTTTGCTTTATTTTTCAGGTGAATCCTGTTACGATTGCAGTGGATGGGACTAAAATCAGGACAGACCGGCGGGAAATCTTTTAAACTGCATAATTTGCTTTTTAAGTCTTTTGGCCAAAAAATATGTTTTATGATGGCAAATAAACGCATTCATAATTCTGAGTTGGAAGTTTTGTTTTGATTGAAATATATAGCCTTTTAGCAAAATTTGGAGTTGGTATCTTGGGCATTCCCCACAGAAGACTTACCCGAAGTTAGTGACTAGTGCTACAAAAATCAAGAACTTATAATAAACGGAAAATGTTAAAGCAACTACGTTAAAGCTAATGAAGTTTTAGATTAAATAAAAATTTGGAAAAAGCATCTAGTCTGCTAACTAGTCAATCAGATGCAAGCCTGCAAGCAGAGCAAAGGAAGCAGAAGGCTTCTGCACTGCGTTTTTTTAACTTTGAAAGATCCTTCGATAACCAACCGGCTTTTGTGAATCCCTGTACACACACTGTTGGAAGTGGATTTAACTGTTTTAAAATTATCACAAATTTCAATTGCGACGAGAGATCTAGAGTTAAAACATTTTTTTCGTTCTTTTCCCAGTATCCGCGCGGTCATAAAAGTGAAAAGGGCTCAAAACCCCCAGCGAAACCCTTGCTACGCAGGCAAAGACGTAAACAACACAGTGAGTCGATAGAAAGCGCGTGGCAAAGAAATAAGGGGCTTAAGTTTTACTTAGATTGTCATTCATTGTTTGAAAAAGTGACGTCGAAACTCAAGCTAACTCGTCTCTAGCTAAATGAAAGGACTTCGGTCTACATATTGGTATTAAAATCCCATACATACATTTTACTAACCTCGTTTTCTCGGTCCGTCCTGTTACGACCAAGCTTTTTCTCGTTAACTTCTGGCCGAATCGCGAAGCGCGCGGGCCATAAATCAAGAGGGAGAAAAGAGGATCCTTACGTTACAGTACGGAACGACAAAACGAAGTTAGTAAAATATTTAGTATAGTTTTGAAGTTTATCGGGCGCACAGAAAAGTAACTAGTTCAAATTTAACGGTTGGTACAGTGAAATACGACCCGCAAAATTGACCAATCACACCGCGCGTACTAAATGAGAGATTTAATAAAATACAGAAATCTAAGAATCAAAAATAATCTTGGTACTGTGGCTCACCTCCTGCTTTGCATACCGGTTAAGACGAGTACGTAGAAAAGTGTCTTGTGTGATAATTGAAAAAAATATATACTAAACTCAGCCTGCTCTCTCGTGAAACAAGTCGCATGTGTTCAGCTTGTTTGCTCGTCTCTCGATATACCTGCCTTTCTGCTAACGAAAAACACAATGAGGAACCCGCTATCTCAACACCCCCCTTTCATGGTTTAGTTCCAAAGGAAATCCTTACGGGTATGCAACTTTATAATAGTTTATTCTTCCTTACCATGCTCGTTCAGAAGATGTTGCCATTAGTTTGAAATCTTGGTCCATTGTACGTTATATCGCCCTGGTCTTCGCGACTGGAAAAAAAGGTGCAAAATGATCTTTAATTCCAGTGATATGTAGCCACACAAGTCGAAAATGTCAGCTGATGTTTTCTGGGTTACACTCGTGAACCTTTTAATTTCAAGTGCAAGCTCAACAATGCTCTCAGTATCACAGCATGGTCCTCGCGTTTTAATAGGTGAGAGGTTAAGCTCGGTATTAATTCAAATAATACTTTGGAGTTAAGTCTCGAAATATAACAAAACACTTCTTACTGAAATGACTTTTCTTTTACAACGTCTTATTAAATATTTACCGCTTTAGTTGAAAGTAGTATTCGTTTTACCACAATTTCCACAAAGTGTTTCTTCAGTACTTGGGTACATCTAACAGAAGTATATCTGAGGCAAACTTTTTAATTTAAAGAATTGTTGAATACCAAGCGTTATTAAGAATCGACGCACATCATAGCATCCTTTGGTAAATCAACCAACGGTAAATTATAACAATGGTTTTCTAAAATAATTATACTTAGTTTATACCTGGGTTTACGTTTACCGAGAAAAATACAGTTACACGCAAATTTCATTCATAACAAGGTAAACAATGTAAGATACTGTCGACTCCCGATAACTCGAACCCTCGCTCACTCGAACCTCCCGCTAACTCGAACCAATTTACCTTTCCTTTCAGGTCATTTTCTATATAATTTTACCCTCGATAACTCGAACTCCCAAAAATTCTAACCCTTTTCAATTTCCCTTGAAGGTTCGAGTTATCGGGAGTCGACTGTATTTCCTTGCTGTTGCTTGTTGGCCTTGAACGGAGCATGTTTATTGGTTGACTTAACTCGGGTACCCAGACACCCAAGCAAATGTCATGGACGCTTCCGGTGTTCTTTAGGACGAGGGGTACATTACAATCCATCACAGTAAAATTATCTTGGCAAAGAACGGTCACATGTACTGTCGACTCCCGATAACTCGAACCTCCCGCTAACTCGAACCAATTTTCCTTTCCTTTCAGGTCATTTTCTATATAATTTTACCTTCGATAACTCGAACCTTTTTCAATTTCCCTTGAAGGTTCGAGTTATCGGGAGTCGACTGTATACCCTGCGTAGCTGGCGCTTTTGTTCGCGCGTGGTCAAACGTTTTGGCGGTGGAGCCGCTAACGTAACGTTAGGCGGCGGGGGCGCCTCAACGAGCGGCGAAACCGCGAAAAAATCGCCGGTCTTTCAGCCGCCTCCTCCTCGTTTCTCTCGCATCTTCGCCGCTCGTTATAGCGTCTCTCTGTTGCCAAGACTTTCATCCTGCGCGAATAAAAACGCCAGCTACGCAGGCTATAGCTATCACATGTACAAAATGCAATTCACCGTCGGTGATAAAAGGGTGGTTTACGCAAGTTTAGAGAATCTGCCTGGGTAACTGATAGGCGAGAATTGGCCAAAATTTAACCGTCAGCTGAGACTGAAATGACGGTTTTTTAACTGGTAGCTGAGAAACATTAAAAAAAAACTGTCGGCTGAGATGTCCATTGGCTAGCAGACCACATTCAGATAGATGGCCCTTTCGATCATATAAAATATAGCGGCCAACGACAGGGAAATTGGGGGAAAATAAGCGGTGTAAAAGTAGACAACAAGGAAAATAATTACATCTGGTCACGTGTTTGCGCACCACACTATAGACTGTTCACAGTCTTCTATTTTTCCGCGGGATTTTCGAGACTCGTGCACTTCGGTCGAACTCCCGCCATCTCAGTTTGTAAAGGCGAGCGCAACCTGGGGAGAGTGCCTAAACTACCGAGGGGGCCCTAGTCAGGGTACGTTGAGTTTATACAACCTCCCCAGGTTGCCTTCGCTGTTATAAAACCAAGATGGCGGGCGTTCGATCGAAGCGTAAGAGTCTCGAAAATCCCACGGAAAAATAGGGGACTGTGAACAGTTAAACCACATTTAACCTAATTTGTTATTGTTTGCAGCCAAGTCTTATGGAGCTCCTATTAAACTGACATGCGTGGATCACCAAACAATGAAAATAAATATCAAAGGCATTTCACTTTTCAAAAGGAAGAAAACGGTACCAGCAAACCACGTGTTTCCAGGAATTCATACCCAGTCCCAAAGCGAATGTCAAAACACTTTCCACCAAGCTGACAATACTCTGCCAGTGGAATGTGAATTGAACTTCTCAGGGAGGAAAATTCCATCTGGCTTCATGATTGTTACAGTTTATGAATGCGTTACAGCCTTTGATCTGCAGAAGCAGTTGGTTCACACAAGTAAGTAACGCAACACTTAAGGCGGGGATCTGACGGAAATTGTCTTTAAACTGATTATGCTTACTTCAGAATTTATAAGTTCTTACTACTGGTATGTGATTTCTCGTTATATGCGAACGGGTCGTTGTAAACAAGACGTTTACGAGATTGATCTCGCCACCATTGCAACGGACATAGTAATTCTACCTTTTTAGTCCTTTTCTCGTGCCTTCACAAGTCAGTTTTGTGCAAAAGATCTTAAGTACAGCGATGGGATTTCCTTTCCTCAAAGTGGAAGGGTCACGGGAATTTTGACCTTTCCTAGTGGATCAAAAATCGTCGAAAGATACCTTCATTTAGTTACAAAATAACCCTAGAACAGCGAGGGAAAGAAATCAACTAAATTCTTGCCGAGAACAACTCATGGTCTTTTCTAGAGCAGCTTGGAAACGAAGGACTTGAAAAAAGTTGGCCCAACTTTTTTTAAAGTTGCAATCCATTCCGACCCAACCCATCTGTGAACAGAGACATTCGTCGAGAGTTATATTTCACTGGGTTGGTAATCTGTAACAAAATTGGACCATTCGGTTTGTACGTTTCTGTTGCTAGAATTTTTTTATTATTTTTTTAGTTTTTGAAATGACACTTCCCCTTCAAAGGCATTTTTCTCCAAATGGTCTTCTTACGTCTTTTGGAGAAAATTTATATCTCACGACGGATTTAACCGATTGGGAGCTGTATTTTTGTGTTTCCGTAACATCCCTTAGATGTGAGGAGATGGAAGTGTCACCTATATTGAGTAGCCAAAAAACATATTTGAATCGATGGAATCGTCAACGTAATGGTTCATTTTTCTTAACAATATCCGTACTAATACACAGAAACTGTCATTAGCTATGTTTGGCTGTGGATGGCTAGGATGGAAATGGATTTCAACTTGAAAAAAAATTGGCAAATTTTTTCAAGTTCTTCCTGTGTATTGTGGAGAAGTTGCTAAAAATTGCTTATAGCTTGTTCTTTCCTGGCTAAATCTCTTAATATTTTCTTCCCAGCGCTCTAACAGCAATTTCACATCAGGAAAACGGTTCTTTGTCAGATAGCTTTTAACCGATTTTTTAATTTGATATTATTGCTGTTATGCGCATATGAAAATATTTCTATTGTATATGCGCAATATAAGTTGTATATTTATTATTATTATTATTATTATTATTATTATTATTATTATTATTGTTATTATTATTATTATTATTATTATTATTATTATTATTATTATTATTATTATTATTATTATTATTTATTAAATATTTGAGCAGTTTTGACAAAAATACAGCAAAATCGCCGTGACAGTGCCCCTTTAAATTCCAGTTGGTTTTATAGCTGCAATAGGTTGGTAGAACACTGCACGGCTGGATATCGTAAAGGTAATTGGTTCGAATACCGCACAAAGCTGATGTTTTTTTTTTTTTCTTTTTTTCGCGCTTCTTTTGTGCATTCTTTTGCCTTCAACACGTACCTAACAATATTTTGCCTTGTTTACACTCACAGGAATCACCGAAACAGGAGACGTGCTGTTAACATGTGATTTTGGTAAATTGATAGACATTGAAGACATCAAATTGAATGAAACTGAGGCAAATGTAAAAGAAAAAGAAACTGCAAAGCAACAGTGTACCATGAAAATGATGATGCGAGGGTCACTTGCACCCAGCAATCTTAATTCAGGTCCCAGGAAGCCTGTGTCTTGCACTGTGTTAAGGAAGGGTAAGAATGGAAAACTCATGGTTAAGTACAAGTGCTTGCAGGCTCCAAAGATGGTCAGCAGTCAGCAGAAACCTTACATTGCACGCAAAAAAGGATTGGTGGGATTTAAAAAGAGTCGACTTCAATCAAACTATTCACATCGGTTGCCAAGGAAAAGAACAGGAATCAAATTGAATGGCCGCAATAGACATTTTGCTTGACTCTAACAAACACGTCGTATGGAATAAGCTTTGTAAATCAGTTATTTTTCTCTTTTTTGAAGTTGATCTTTGAAAGATTCTTGACCAGCTTTACCGTAACTGATCTCATATTCCTCTTTTTTTAAATCGAAATCCCGGTCCCTAATCCCAAAATCGTTGAAATTTTGATTCCTGATTGAGGCCCAAAATTTTCCCAAGCCCAGATCCAGTGATCCCTCAAACAATTTTAGATCTCGCCTTACCATGGCCTGTGAACCCAATTCCCCTCGAGTTGATGCCCCATTGCATAAAACACATTCAACATCAACCAAACTGATTGCAGTGCTGACACTACGGCAAAGGGCAATCTATTTGGGCCAATATTACAACTAGTTCAACTAGTCTTCTTCAGATAACTCTGGTCCTGAAGAAGACTAGTGGAACTACTAGTTGAAACATTGGTCCAAATAATTTCCTCTTTGCCATGGTGTCAGCCCTGCAATTGATCAGTTTGGTTCATTTACACGTAAAGTGACGTCTGGCACGCGTATTTCTACTACATGAGAGCCGGCAATGAAATGTATTCAGGGCCGGGTTGTTCGAAAGCCGATTAACGCTAATCCACGATTAAAAGTTAACCGAGGTTTTCATCTCGCTCATTAAAAATGATTTTAAAGGTTCAGTTTAAGCTAATGGTAAACAAAAGTCTAACGCAAAACTAAAGGACAAAAATCTTTTGGACGAATCCTTATGGATTAGTAAATATACTCGAATCAAAGTTCACGTTAACCTAGGATTAGCTTAATCGGCCTTTGAACAACTGGGCCCAGAACAGTTCATTTGTGCGTCGTGTGCTCCCGTACATTCAAAATTTCGTAACATTCAATATTTCATACAATTAGACGCTCTTGCCTACTAGTTTATAGTTTAATTTATTCATACGAACAGGTTAACGTTACAAATTCGTGAAAGTGCATAGCGTAAGGAAAAATGCAGAACGTTGCACTGAAAATCAACAACCAGTATACACAATGAAAGTATTCCTTTGGACTTGAAAACTCTAATTGCAAAATTGAATTTAAAAAATCTATCTGACGTTAAGAAGCTTAATGATGACGTATCCTGATGCGCTGTTTACACCAGCCTGGTTAGACGGCTCCTGGCCATTGTTATACGATCCACCACCTCCCCCACAGGAGTTAGATCGGCTACCACTAGCACCCCCAGAGTAGCCACCGCCTCCACCTCCACCCCCTCCGGCTCCGTTTGGTCCACCGCCACCTCCAAATCCACCTTCTACTTCATTTTGATTGGAGCGTCCTCCTACGCCACCTGGAGAGTGATTGGCAGGTGTCAGTAATTCGAAGATACCAAAGGAAATTAAACAATGGAAAAAAACCACCAGGAGCCAAAAGGCTCCTGAAACAACTCATTTCTCTACAACCAGCCTTGAGTTTCACAAGATTGAATTAGAAGATGTTGACGGTAGCATCACTGATTATTTTCCTGTTTGTTTTAATTTGGATCGTGCATCATGTTCTTGGAATTAAAGCGCAATTTCTGTTATTTGATAAATACGACCTAAAATCACGCCTTGCAATCCAATTTCAGCTATTTCATTCCTTACTAAAACAAATAAACTCGTCACGTTTCCGATGATAAATAGTCAATTCCGCCGTTAGTTTCATTAACTAATCCCTCTTATTATAAATGTAGTAGCTTTCTTTGACGGCTACAGTCTGACTGCTTAGTAAGCTACAGATTAACGACAAGCACTGAACTTCGAAATTAACATTGTAATGATATAAATATAATTTATACACAATATACATTGCCTACTAACAGGACTAAAATCTGAGTGCTTAGAAAGCTACCCACACTATACAGGGGGGACTATGTATTCAGTCTCAGACGGATACAGATTAACAACAAGCGCTGGACTTCGAAAACAACAATATAAATAAAACTTCACCTTTTGGTGCTATATACAGAATGTAGATCAAGAGTTTTTACTTAGTCTAACAATCTAATAAGATTGTTGGCTGGTGACATTTTATACGTGATCACGCTCCTGCCACTATCACTAGTCTTCTAATTTGTAAATCATTACCTTTATAAAATGATTTTCCTCCCTCGCCGCCAGTTCCTTTAGCGCCACCAAAGTTCTGATTTGATCGTCCATTGGTCTCAAATCCACCACCACCTCCCCCAGAGTAGTTATTGTCGCCTTCCTCAGCTCCTCTGCCTCCCGACCCTCCTTGAAACTGGGAGCCTCCATATCCAGCGTTTCCATCGTTGCCAACTCCCCCGTTGCATTTTGTACTCTCTCCTTTCATTTTATCCACGCCACCACCGCCACCGGCTGAAATTGAGATGAAATTTAAACATTGTGACGTGTCCTCCATTCTAAATCATCAGGCAAAACATTGAACTAAAAAAATGGCATTACAGCAACAAAATACTAATTACAATGAGCTTCTTCAAGTTGTTTGATACTTTCCTTCATGTTATTTTCAATTTTAGAGGTGAAAAAAGTGTTTTAAAACGCGATGTGATTTACTTGGTTTATATCTACTGTAATTATTGATAATTACACATTACAAATCTTAACACAGTCACTTCTCGCCCCGAATTCATGATTGATACTGAGCGTTAGGATCGTGTAAGACTGTGCCTCCTGATGCAAATTCATTTTTTTTTTTTCGGTTTATATATGACTATGCGTGTCAAGCAGATCCTAGGCTACGCTATTGAAATCCAAAAAGTAAATTGAAAGTAACAACATACTTTTCAGAGATGACTAAACAACAATAATTCCAAAAAGCTGTAAAGTACATAACAGAGTAGGGCATTTTTTTCAAATTTAATCTTAATTATTTCTGAACAATACGTGGCTACCGCCAAATTTCTTTTTGGATTCCAACAACCCTTGGCTGTGATCTGCTTCTTCCGCATAGTAATAAACCGCGCAAAAATACCTTTGAATCACTAGCAGCACCGTCCTAACTGAAAGTCTCGTATTTCTCGGGTCATTTCAAGATGCGCAGAACATATGAGCAGTAGTAAACGGAGGCACCGGTTTTGTTGTTGTTGTTGTTGTTGTTGTTGTTGTTGTTGTTGTTGTTGTTAAGTATTTACTGATTACTTAAGTCTAGTGGAGAGGTATCAATTGAGTGTTTGGTAACTACTTTGGGTTTTGCTTTACTGTGCTCGGTGCTTGGTTGGCAAAGTTCGCGCCATTTCCGGTTCAACCAATGGGAATCCAGACCAAAATCAATCAAAATTGTTTCGGTTGCACGCGCCGCGGTTTTCTCGCGCTTGGCGTCGGTTACATGAATTTTCTTCCAGTGTTAGTTGGTTCACTGCACTCTTTACATCTGCTCTGATTGGTCAGAGTAATTACTCAGTTGGCTTTGGTTTTACGACACTACTTACCAATCAACAGAGGTGTGTTGTCGTCAGCGACTACAAACGTTCCACCCCCACCCCCTGCTCCTCCTGACACAGTGTTCACTCCTCCCTCCTGACCAACAAGGACCTTCAGGACGTCTCCTCTCTTCAGGTGGAAATTTCCCTTCACACGAGCTCCTTTTCCACGCTTGCTCGCTGCAAAATACAAAGGCAATGGTTTAAGGAATTTGTCGCACAGTAGCTACGAAAATGAAGAGCTATCCTATTTAATCATACAGCATCTTACTAAGCCTTGTCATCCCGCAAGCGCCCAAACGTGAAGAAAACGTGTTGTTTAAAAATGTTAAACTTGCATGGTTGTTTAATAATGAAAACGAAGAAACTCAATACTGATCACATTTGCTTCTCGAAAGCATCTCCAAATGATTAAAATCATTTTAAAGACCACTTATGAATGAATGAATGTTTATTTCCCACAATTATAAGTAACATAATAAGTACAAAGTGCAATTTACATTGAAGTCGGGAGGAAGACTAAAGAAACCCTTACGGGCTTTTACAAAGTAGTCCCCCTTTGATTCAAATTACATTTTTAAGCTAAATTAATCAGGATATCAGGTTTGGTGTACAAATAACAGTAATAATAAAAGGTGCAAGTAAAATTATGTAAGTTAACGCCTATATCATAATCATTGAAAGAGAAGGAATTGCTTCATTTTCTTTTTGAAAACGTGTATAGAAAGAGATCGTTTTAGTTCTAGAGGAGTTTTGTTCCATGTATCAACTATCTTACTTCTTAAAGAGTATTTTCCATAGTTAGTTCGGTTAAAACACTTATGTAGATGTTTTGAATTCCTGGTATTATAACCATGGACTTGCGTGTTTTCAATGCAGAGGTCATTGAAATAGGTGGGTAACGATTTACTGATAAGACTAAAACTGAAAGATCCGATTAGTAGGTCATTAATTTGGTAAATATTTAAGATTCCCATCTTCATAAAAAGAGGAAGAGATGGTGCGGTATATGGAGGGAATGTTATGGTACGTAGTGCCTTTTTTTGTAATTTTAGTGCTCGTATTCCAGATTTCATGACTCAAACATTTTGACACTTTAGTTTGACTCTTTATAATTAGTCGTTTCAGATGATTTGCCATAACAATAACTTACTGGCATAACGAAACATTTGCCAATCTAAGTCTCTAAGGGTGGAAGCAGTACGCCCACCACCCTCCCCACCCCTACCTTCCCCACTCATCCACCTACACATTTCTACTCACAAGAAGTAAACTTGTCGTATCCGCCTGCTGCCCCTGTAGCCTCGATTGTGTACATTCCAGTCGCAGGGACCTTCCACATTTGGATCCCTTTGTTGACTGTCACTTGGCCCTCGTGATCTTGTCCCTGATAATGCATCCCAACAGATGCGGGTCCCAAACGGCCCGTGGCCCCCAGAGTGGTGAACTTGGCCATATTGAAAACTGGGGACAAAACATTCAGATACATTTCAATACACCATTTCCGAGTTGCTTTGAACCTCATTTTAAAGCGAGGCTAAGTGCAAAGTTTTTGTTATGAAAATTAGTTTTCATTCGCATGCAAACAAAATTAATTTTCGCATGAAAAGTTTTGCACTTAGCCTCGCTTTCATATTGAGGTTCACAGCAACTCGGAAATAGCCTATTACACAAAACCTGTTTTATAATAACTGCCCAAATTCCCGCGCGCTGATTGCCTCGTAGCTATTGTCTATAAGAGTACAGACAATAAAAATGACGTCAGATGTAACGCGCGCGCTTTCTCAACGAAAAAAATAGCCAATTCCGCCCGTACTTTTTCCATGTTATTGTAAAAAACAAATCGACGACAGTTTTCTATGGTCTATACTCTTATAGACCATAAAATTACGCCATAAAATGTCCAAAACTTGGCAGTGAAACCACTCGCCTGGGGCGCGTGGTTCCACTTGAGTTTTGAACATTATTTGACGTCATTTTATGGTCTATAAGAGTATAGACCATAGAAAACTGCCGTCGATTTGTTAATTAGATATTGAGAATAATGGATTATCCAGTGAGTGGCACGGGCATACTCGGAAAAAAATCCGAGTGTTCCAATCAGGAGTCGAACCTAAGACCTTCCGATTACTAGTTCGGATGCTCTACTATTGAGCTACATGAGACTCGTGGGAGCTAAGGTCATTAAACTAGGTTCATGGGGCAAACATCCTGCCTACTGCGAGGATTTGAAGGTTAGATATTTTACCCATTTGGAAAGATTGACAATTCAGTCGCTCGGAAGGTGTTTATGTGACGATATTTAACGACCTGATTCTGGGTCATGAGAAACAAAGTAAACCAATCCAGCCCACAAAACTGCTAATTGCGTCGGTAAATAATAGATAATGTATGTTAAAGTGTGTTTTCAGATTCAGGATTGATTTTGTAAGCAATTTGTCATTGCTACGGTGAAAACACAGAGGACGCTTACCACTATAGCGCTTGCTGACACTGTGGTCGGGATTAAAAATCACCCACTGTGTGACGAAAGTCCTGAAGTATTTCTCGCACGAGGCCTCTACGTACATCAAAGATGGCAGACGGTCCGGCTTATCTTCCTCTGTAGAGATCTGGACCGAGCCTATAAACACAGGGTGAGGAAACTCGTACCCAATCCACTGCATGCCTGGAGGGGCAGCACCATTTGAGATCCATAGACTTTCGGGATTGTTATCAAAAGCCATACTTGGTGGATAACCTGCAATGGAGATAGAGAATAAATGTGAAACTGATAATGAGCTTATTCACCTAATCGCATCCAATCAGAATATACATGTACGCATTAAAAGCTCTTATTTAACACGAGGATATTCTTTATACTTTTAGAGTTAAAACTTGTTCAATAAGATTAATCTAACTATAGACTCCGTACTGGGTGAAATGTTAAAGTGTGCCGTTCCAATGAAAGCTACTGAGCAGCACTTTCTTGTGCAATTGTCAGTTAGTATATTGTTCAAAGTCCTAATAACATTTGAGTCTATGGATGAAAACGCAACTGAAGCGTTGTCGTCTCTAGTTTTTACCAGTGGTACTGTTTGTCATAGTTGAGCTAGGTCACTTGTAAGTGTTTATGTTGCTAAAAACGCCAGCCACCTTTTGGAGTCAGTATGTGGGAATTTACTATTTCTTTCCTAACGTTTATAAGTTTTCCACTGTTTTTACCTAATTGAAATGTTTAACTTTACACTGCATATGCTTTGAACCTTTCATAAATCATCAGTTTTCATGTTTTACACGAGTCAATTGCAACTGTTTCCTTGGCATGAGTGTCATTGCAATTAATTTGTTTGTTTGTTTGCAAGTAAGTAGAAATAGAGAGGCATGCATGCTTTCAAAATATATCAGACAAAAAAGCCCTAGTTACCAAGACTAGGGCAACCGGAGTTGTGTTAACACGTAATAAAATTCTCCGGGAAAATTACAAGGAAAAAAAAGCTACTGAGACCAGTAAGGGTATTTTACAAACATATCATAATTTACCAGGTCCAAAGTAGCTGCTAGCGTAGCCTTTCTTGGGATCCATATTGAGTGGTTTATTAGATGTTGCAGTGTCATAAAACTTGATTCCTGATATCACCCACAAGAAAGGAACATCCACAGCGTTCCTGATTCTCCAATAAGGATAGCTGCCATTTGTGTAGGGACATTTGTCTGGGCAAAAGCCCGTGTCAGAGTTGCATTCATGTTTACCTGTAATTCAAAATGAAATGTTGTAAACTTGCCGGTACAGTGGAACTTCCATATAACGAAGTACCAAGGGACTATAGGGAGATTGGTTCGTTATATATCGAGGTTCTGTTCCACACATTTTAAAAGTCGGGCTGGAGAATATGGTTCGTTATAACGTTATTTAACGTATACTACAGTCGAACCTGTATATAACGGCCCTGTATTAACCGGCCACCCTCTATTAAACGGCCAGTTTTCAAAGTCCCGATTTTTTCGCTCATACAAACGCTGTATTTGTTACCTGTATTAGGCGGCCACCTCTATTAAGCGGCCGCGGCCACCCTGTAGCAGTCCTATGTTTGTCTTTCTTTGTTATTTTTACCTGTATTAAGCGGCCACCCTTCAGTGGGAACTAAGCCATATGTTATTTTATGCGGTATTTTATTGTGCTTAAAATGCGACATGTACAAAGTTACTGTAAGCTGATACTTGGCCGTTTAGTATCCTTAACACTTTTCAGATGTCCGCAATGTGCTGAAGTATAGTACCATATCACAAACGGTAAAACAAGTTTGTTTTGGATATGCTTCACTCTTTAGCTAGAAATTCCTCTTTAATTAGCTTGTTCCTCAGCCATGTGATGGAGAATGAATCGCCTTCAAAGATCACTGTCAGATGCTATAGAACATACAGAACAACTACGGGCGTTTGCGCAGTACCATGGATAACAGGAATTGTCGTTGGCAGTGTCGACAGTTAACGACTTTGTTTAAAGTATTGATCGCTTGAAAGAGTGTTAATTGTCCTATTGTTTCCTTGCATGAAATATTTTTGTATGATACGCCATCAAAATTGACATTAGACCACGCCAAGTGAGTATTTTTAGCGATCCTGTATTAAGCGGCCACCTGTATTAAGCGGCCAGTTCCTCAAGTCTCGAGGGTGGCCGTTATATACAGGTTCGACTGTATATACTTATCTATTTGCTGTAAACACTCTTCCCTTTACTGATGTATTTTCCTCTCCCAAGCCTAATTTAATTAGCAGAGCTCTACAATCAGTTTTATAAATTCTACTTCCCCCCATTTTTGTAACTGCACAGAGGTAGTGGCCAACACGAAAGCCTTGCTCCTTTGGCCACTACGCACTTCTTCCCTGCATGTTAATTTTCTTACCAAAATTGAATTGAATTGAATTGAATTATAGCGAGGACTTCGTTATATGAAAAAGGTTCGTTAACTCGAGGTTCCACTGTACCCTCTTTTACTTGCATGAACTTTACAACTTGTATGTCGATCTTTGCTAAATTGGCAGATTACAATTCGAGCGAAATTCCTAATTATTTCAAGACTAACTGAATAACCAACTTTCTTGGTTGCCTCCAGCGAACATCACGTCACAAATTTCCATGTCTGTGATTAATTTTCGCGGAATAACAGAACAAAAATCCCACACGGTTGAATTGGTTGAATGTCATGCTCTTTTACCCAGAAAATGAATACTTAAATCACGGAAGCGTAGCTTATTTTTCTATTTAGTTGTACCCCGTTTATTAATCTTCAATTATTTTTCTTTTCAATTTCACTTCTGCGTTATGAAATTGTTTAATTTCGTTTTCTCTCCTCGAAATTTAATATAATTCGAGTTTATGTTTTAAAGACAGCCATTATATCCCGGCAAGAAATTTAAATATTTATTGTCGGAAGTAAATAATTTTTACGGTCCGTCGCGTTTAAAAAATATTTTCAAAAGTAATTCTATTTTTAAAGCATTTCTGAAGAAGCACGGCAATAAAATTTGTCATTAGAGTTTGTGTAGCCAAAATAAATTTCGAATTCAATTGCGGGACCCGGTAACGCAACTTAGTTTCTCACTTTAAAGGAAATTTCGCTAATGGGATTTCAAAGTGTTTAATAAATGTGAATTATTGATATTTTTCTCAGTTTTCACAGCAAAATGAAGTCAAGAAATCCTTTTTTAAGCTTTGGATGTTACCACATCAAAGCGGCTGCTCCAAATAGGTCCCCGGCTGACACGTAACAACGTAAACGTGGAATGGAAACGGCTCCGCTGTACCGGGCGCAAATATTCATATTTAGAGAAATTAACAAAATCAAAGCCATCAACTCTCTTATTTTCTGGAGAAAAAAAAACCTCCGCTAAGCCGCAAGAGCTCCTGAAAGTCACGATTCTGTAATTATAAAGAACCCGTTAGCAAATTTTGTGTGCACTGCAAGGTCTCGCTGTCAGTAACTTCGCCGACGTGCATAATCCAAGAACTGATTTGATCGAATTTTCGAGTTTAAACTCAAACACATCAACTTACCTTCAGTGTATTGCTTGCAGATAGCAACTCGCTTATCTCTGTATTTCTTATCGGTGTGCCATTCCCAGCTCTTACAATATCCAGGCTTGAATGGTCTGCTCCATGGAGGTATTACTAGATGCGCGTAAACATTCGCATCCTTTTCAAATTGGCTGCCCTCGTGGAATCGCACTTTTCCGTCATTGCTGGAACCACCGAGCCAAAACGCACTTGAAAGACCTAAGCTTAAAATTAGAATAAGCGCAAGCGATAAATAGGAGTCCATGTTTGGCTGAGGAACGCACAGGAACTGAAGAGTTTGTACGCTATCGAAGATTTTTGCAGCGTAGCTTTGTGCCACGCTGGACGAATACAGATTCGCTTGTGATAGGCTGAAATTTGCAAACGTGTAAGATTACCAAAATTAGTTCTGAATTTTAAGACGTTTTCTTTTATTTTTGAATTTTAACAGCGTTTTGCTGGCACATTTCTTTCGCGAAGGTTGCGTCGCTAAGGAACGCGACGTGAGCCCGCGCTTCCATTAGAATTCTGAACCGCGGTGATTACAGATTAACAAAGCACGTGGCAAATGTCATATCGCAAGCGTTTTAATTTTGTGACCGCGTTTTACTAAATCGTGTTAATTTAGTGTCTGATAAGGGACCAAATTATCGTAGTCAATTCTATCTAAACGCTACGACTACTTCCGGTTTTGTTTAGTTGTGTTTCAAAGGTTCAAAGCACTCAGATCAAACATCGGGTGTCGATGTAGAGGTGATGAAAAGTAAGATCTGATCTATATGTAAGCTTTACCGAATTTCGACAACCTTCAGACTTTTAGCAAAATTTGGCGCGATTGAAATTCCAGCTTCATTGAAACACTTCTTATTTCTACAGAAGGTCATCTAGTGCGTTACTGGATTGAGTAACTTTGCTATTTGCTTGAGCAGATTACTATAGTCGGGAACGTTTTGCTTCTGATTTGACCAAAATATTGAAAATCCTTTGTCTCTAAAACGCATTCAAAGTATGTTAATTTTGTAGACCGAAGAACACAATGCTATCTTTTGTCCTTGGAAGCAGTCAGTGTAATTAACTGCCAAGGGGTCGACATACAGCAACAACAATCTCCAGAAGATTTTAGAACATTGGGAGCAGTAAATGAACCTAACAGGTAGACAAAGTTTGCTTCGAAGGGAACTCTGCTTGCAAGATATAAAGTAATAATTTTAATGAGGAAATTAAAATACAACTAGTACAACATAAGACAATTTTTGCTTTAGAAACAACTTTAAAACAGGAAAAAAATATCGCTCAACAGCTAGGTTATTGCCATTGTTGCAAACTTTTTTTTTCTCGTTCAACTGGATCTGAGCTATCATGACAAATACAAATTTCATTAGGAACTTGGGGTTTTCAAAATACTTCAGTCTTTAGAAGCTTTTAAGCCTTTCTCACGCGAGATCCAAGTCGAATTTCTTAAGCTTCTTAGAAGAAAAGTGGGCTGCCAGTCTACAGCGACAGGGAAAATAAAGAAAGTACAGAAACCATGTCAACAGGTGTACATGTAGCTTAGGAACATTGACAGGGTACAACAAAAGTTTTCTTAAAATAAAAAGTTTGTTCGTGTTTGTTTAAACCCTCTTCAAAGCTACAGGTTAATTTATACAAAGCACTTGAAAACATTGCGGTTGCGTGGGAGTTTCGAAGCGTTACTCTTCTGTTATAAGTTATTGTAAGTTGTGTTACTCTTTGTTGTAAGATCATCACAACCCTGTCATTGCTCTATGCTACTCCGCACTCTTTCATTGTCACGCCACACCACGTGCTTGACTGCGCTAACAACAAGGATGCCACCTGCTCTTAATTCTGTTGAGGTCTCACCGCTTGTTAGGATCTCGTTCAATAATATAAGGATGAGAATCGCCAAAATTTGTCTCCTCCAGAACCAAAAAAGTAACATGACCAAGCCAGCCGGACCAGTCTGACGTCAGCTTCTCAATTCTTAGAAATACCCCTGCTGAAGGTCATGGACCCAGCCGGCTGCCCCGTACAAGACGAAACGTTGACAGGGCTTCCTTTAAATGCCTTTCAAGTAGAATCTATCTAACCAAATTGACCATTTTACTTTTCCATGTCGGTTGTTTCTAACTATATTATAACCCATGAGGAAAACTAAAGTGTATTTAGCAAATAAATCCCTTCAGGCCGCTGGTATATTGGAGGATTATGCCCTCGGCTGAAAGGTTGTCCGCAAAATCAACAGCTGTCCCCGAAGAGCGAAGCTTCGAGCGCAAATGTGAAATTTTGAGGACAACTGAATCTTTCATGATTAGTCAAGGGCATTATCATCCGATATACCAACGAGCCGGGAAGGGGTTTATTTATTTTATAACCCTAAGCCTCCGATCAATTTCTGCCGAAACGCGCGCTTTACTGTGGAAAAGGCTAACAGCCAGTGATGGTCGCGGCGTGACTGTAGCCAAATTAATGAAAGCTAAGTAGTTTACTAGATTTTATTAAACTGTGATTGGATAAACAACCGTGAAAACTTGAAACTGTGATGTTCTTGCTTTGTTTTATATCTCTTCTGAAAAAAAAAAAAAAAAAAAACAACAGGCGATGGATACAAATCGGATGACTGTTAACGTCTGTTAACCGCCGTCCGATTTTGTACCATGCACGTGATGTGTTTTGTCCAATGAGGACGTGCGGAAATTAATTGGTGCGTTATAATTAACAATGTTATTTCACGAGCGCGTGTTCACACGATATGAGGTGATAGATAGCCAATGAGGCGCTGAGCGCCGAGTTGGCTATGATCATCTCATATCCTGCAAGGGCAAGTGGAATAGTTGTTTCGTTAAAGACAATCAAGAATATTGCTAAATCTTGCTGAGTTCGCTTAGTGAGAACAACTAGAAGACAATTTAATGATCGCTATTTCTCGGACATGGTATAATCATGGATCTTAACACTTCCCAAATATGGTCATGGTGCACTGAATGTTCCGTCTTCCGTAGTCAACATGCAGTACTCTGCGATGTACGTTATTTCGTGTGTCGGGGAAAAAATAGTAAAATAAAGATCTTCTCCAGCATTTCTGTAATAAATTGTGCTTTGCTAAAACAACATCTTGCTCAATCTTGCGGAATATCCCCTGATTTTAGCCAAGTGCCAGGCAATATTCCGCACGATTTTGCAGGATAATTGTTAAACATACGATGGCCTCTAAGCCAATCAAATCCCTGGAATTTCATTAGACAATGATCCAATTTTTAGTCATATAAAATAGACCGTCACTCAGTGTTCCGATTGAAAGCATCACTAGCGGAAGATTAAGCTTTGGTTGCCGTAGAAACGCACTGAACGCTAACCGTCTTACCACGCGTGACGAATAGTGTTGTTCAATGATGCGTGTAATATGTTCTAACAGGTTTCGCTGGGTACCCGCGTTGAAAACATAAGCACGGGGGCTATGTTCAACAGGTTGTTTATATTAGAAGATCAACAGATCAAAAGACCATTGCTATGGTAACAAAGGAAGGGGAAATTGATGCGTTAACCAGCAGCGTTGAACGCCTGGTGTCGCTACTATCAACTCACACAATGTTTCGCATTACAAATACAATGACAAGCTAGGAGCGTGTTATTTGGCATAACAGTTTTTTCCCTTAATTTGCGTTCAGTGTTTCAACAAAAGTTAAGATACACAGCGAGGCTGAATTCTGTTTTTCCACTTGTCACCTCGAGTTAACCTAAGCTTTTAATCCGAATCAGTGTAAAATTTAATTGATCCCACTTTTAATTTTCTTTTGCTTAAACGTTGTTTTCATTTTGACAATGAAAACATTCAATATTGTGCTGTAAATTTAATCTTTTTTTTTTTTTCTGCAAGTCACTCTGTTTCAACTAAATTAACAATGTTTTGTTGCCGGCTTGGCTACAACAGAGCGTCTCGCAAAAATTATTTACAGGAAGCATTGGTTGGATTCGGCTCATTAGGCTTATATGAAGTGCGTAAATTTTGTTGAAGCTTTTCGACAGGTCGGAAAAGGAGTGCAATACGTTCGCCTCAACTGAGCAATGATCAACTGACTGAAATATACTGTCGACATATATTGATTTGATCGAGACATTACGTACCCAAAAGTCAAAGGCACTAAAGCATAAGAATGCGGCGAAAAGTAGTAATATTTTGAGCGGTATAAATGTCATAACCACGGTTAATATAAGTCAGATATGTCTTAAACAGTTATGTTCCAATGAAGAAAACATCGGTTATTCCTCACTGTTATACCAGTGAAATGTACTAATTCAAACGGAATGGTTAAAATTATCAACAATTTAACTTTTTAATTCAATGTCTGGCGTAATCTTACTGAATTTTTACAAAATTTAAGTGATAAGAATGAGCTAAGACAAATAAGTATACCAACTACAAACGAAAAGACCGTGATTTGATGTTATTTGTTCGCGATAATAAAGACGGACAAAACTGTGTGTCTCTCTGTTTGAAAGTGGCTATATGTTGCTGCCGTTTTATTCCAGATTTTTTTCTCCACTGGAACGTCAAGAGTCACACAAGTGATTATGAATAAAATTAACACTGAACTAATCGATGGATGTCGGCTACTGTGAAATTGGCTTGACTGAGATTTTAGGCTTTTGTTGCGGTAGGGGTAATATTCTTTTGTCTGGGTGAATGTAGTTAAATTCAAGTTCAAAATAAGCCACATCATCTGTTAAGAATGTGTTGCCAATCCTTCGCTTCCATGCATGCTTAAGTTTCTTTGCATGACTACCTTACTCATCCACATGGAAGATTTAACGCGAAGCATCAAACTGAAAAATTGAACGAAGCATTTTAGTACATACACTTTCAAAATTAAGAAAGCTTTCTCCAAAAACTCGCTAGTACTCTACTTTAACTTTTTGGCAACATCACAAACCTTCTGTTGGCTTGAGGTTTTGACGCGGCCAACAAAAAGCGCGCCAAACACCACGCTATCCACCAGCGAACAAGTTAAGTTTGGCGGCACATCGTTTTGACCAATCAGATAGCTTCTGGAACAATCGCCTTTGTTCTATTGTTGTCTTCCGCTTGTTGTGCATGCCCCCAGCAAGAACCACCTGGGAAATCCGCGATGTTTGAAATACCAATCTTGATTCCTTAACAGCGGGTACAGGATATCTCAAGTTTCCCGGGAATTAGCCATACCAAACTGGGTGCTGTAAGCCCAGTCCATGCGGTGCATGATCAACTGCCACTAATTTAAATTTCAAGACCAATAAACTTACCCCCTTTGCTCAGCCATGACCGTGAATTGTGTTAGACGTGGCTGATTTAGTTGCAGACTCGGTGGTACTCAGTGAAGCGAAGTGTTATTGTGAAACAGACTTAATTTTCCGGAATTAAGACAAAAAAATTTTTGAACACCCTGGCTCCTGAAGGTTTACTGCCATAATTGAAATTTTCGACCTTAAGTCACCCACAAAATGACGAATTGGGACTCAGATGCACGGGTGTAAAATTTCCTTGCAAAATGTTTGTTGTGTAAAGGATAGAAAAATCATGTGAGCTGAGAGTTCCATAATAGTAAGCATTTTATTTTTTTGGTTCTATTGCTCTCAAGATTAGGCCAACTTAGCTAAGCGGAATTTGTTTCTTAGTCAGCTACACTCGACAAAGGTGTAACTTTTTATAAAAACTAACACTCGCTTCAACTGAGACCAACAGGTGTCACCAATTGGTTCACATAAGGTGGCACTCTCTACAGAGGCTATCAAAAACTGTATTCTTGCATGCAACTAGACCTAGCTTAACCAGGCGCGATTCATTTGATCGCCTCTAGAATCAAGCAACTCTCTATCATGACTTGGGCCACAGTTTTGTGGGTTTCACGCTCCATGCACGAGAAATTTGCTTTGTTTTTGGTCACCAGCCGAGAGATTTGAGAGCGAATACATTAAAATTACATCGAAACTTTGGTTTCTTTTCAGGATGTCCATTCATGTGTGACTGTGCATTAACAAGCCTCTAAAGGCAATGCAGTTTTACTCTCAATCTCATTTCATAGAACGAACTAGCTATGCCCAAGAGCTGACAACATGGATTGACAAAATGACTGTGTAGAGCAAACATTGTTTTCATGACCTTAGTTTAGTCCAGTGCGCTTGGTACAGGCGCTTGGGAACGGATTCCCCGCGACATTTTCAAGAATTTTTCAAGGAACTTTGATAAGGCAGCATTCGGACGGTGACCTTTCCAAGGTAAGTCTGCCCTTGTCGGTCACTTTGAATTTACATCCTGCAATTGTATTTTCTAAGATTTAATTATTTCAGCGCCGGAATTGTTACTGGCATCGGGCGCGATTTTGAGCGAGCGCATACGAAAAACTTGTGGGTTACAGGTCTTGGTACTTAACATCAGTCATTTAAAACACTTCCGTCAATCCGTTCTAATCTAGCCTAAGTTGTTAAAGAAGCACGTTTCCCATTCTTGAAACAGTGATTCACTTTGACGGGAATAATCTAAAATAATAGCTAAATAAGCGAAGTTGCCATCCTAGTTATAGTGTAAATCGATCTTTTTGATCGGCGCTAAGATGCGAAAACTTTTACAATCAAAACATTGTTAGACTAATAACCTATAGACATCAGAACATTAAAATGTTAAAAAAAAATAGTTTATTCATCTTGAGGGAGATTTTTAGAATTTATGCAGGGCATCTGTGGCTCTTAAAGGTAAATCAAATCAACCTGGAAGGTAGCTATGTTTATTTTTCGAAACCGGGTAATTAATAAATTAGTGTACTCTCGTTCACAGCGTCGTTCAAAATGATTTCTTGTAGATCACGGTCATTGGCGCTTCGTATGGCATTCCTAGACTCACAGTTTAACAAGGCAAGTTTGTCTCAAATCAAGGTAAGCCACACTAGTTCTTCATTCAATTCTGACAGAACTACTCTCTTTTATTTACTTTTAATTTTATGATCGTTTGATCTTGCGTCTTGTACCACCGGGTAAGTTGCTTGTACTGAATTGACGCAAGGTGTCAAAACCAAAATGATCCTTTATTTTATGACAGAGAAAAGCAAGATTTTCTATGGACGAAAAACTACAGCATAGAACAGCACTTTAGACGTCTATTCGTCAAGATGTATTCTTTTACTGGAATATTATACTTTTATTGAATACACATTTGAAATCTTCTACATTTTTCGCGCGCAGAACTTTGAAGGGTTTTTTCATCACCGGAGCACCGTTTTATTGTAAGCATTGTCTAATTCTCTCTACCGTTTCTACCAAATAGGCGAACTTGATTTCAGTGTGTTTTATAATAAATTCTTCTTCGGAACTGCCTCTGGTGTATCGCTATAATAGTGGTATATTTGTTTGTCATTGACGAACAATAAGTACCTACTTTTGTGGGTCAACAGAGCGCGAAACACGGTCAAAATTTCCTGACCTCTTTAATTCGAATTTTCTTCAGGTTGTAACCCAACGTTACCGAAAAATACGGTATTGCTCGAAATTCCAAAAATCATCGCACACCATAAGTTTCAAGATGAGGTAGATGTAATGTCTCGTTAAATGAGAGAAAATGATCCATTGCTTGCTTGAAGTGAATTGTGAATTATTCATATTTAATCTATTCACCTCCACTGAAAGAGTATTAAATTGCTCTACCAACGTCCTCCAGGAACGCCTGTTTGCAGGTTTGTTAGAAATTTAAAAAAAAGTATTTTTAAAATGCAGGATCACATGGGGATAAGATTTTATGACTTTCAATTTGGTTTTAAATGTACCGATGCTGATCAAGTTGGATCGGCGGACCGAGATACTTAATTAAAATGATATAATAGGTCGCCACATTGTCGTTATGGTCGATTCTCGCCATTCAAGGTAGCATTACTGAGGTAGGGACCTATATCGTCCTCCAAGTCATTGAAACGACAAGGGTGATTGAAAATTTCTCGGCTTATTAAATAGTCATGAGTTAAATTGGCCATGCATTGCTTTAACACTTCCGTATCTCGACCAATAAGCAAGCCAAATTAACGTTTGTTTTGACTATTAGTTTCCACATTTGCTTAAAATGCACTTAAAAACCAAGGGTAATTTTAGACCGGCTGTGATTCCAGTAAGAAGTTAGTCTTTTTCTCTCGGTTATCGTGGTTCTGAATTTTGAATGAATGGACCATTCAGATTTAAAGCTCCGAGCAGTATCACACAATGCCCGCTTTTTTTTTCGGCAATGTCAAAAAAAAAACTGTGAATACTCTAACCCTCGATCGGTTTCAACCTTGAGCCGTCATTTTAAGAGGAATAAAACTCCACTGCACGCTTCTATATCGGATTGTCACCTTCGTAGTAATCTAATTTGTTCATTTTCCACTCTACTTGAGCTTCGTGACCCATGTTACTTATGAGGTAATGGTTTGGTTAGGTAGCTTGCTAGGTTTGTAATCCTTAACAGTAGACACCCTTGAACAGCTGCTTCACTTGGCCAGCTTGCTCGCACGACCAAACTACTTAGTTTGTCTAAAATTTCGCTCTGAAACAAGAAACCTAGAAATCAATTTTTTGGAAGAGTAATCACAATTCGCTAGTCAATTACTCCAAAGTAACTCCCAAAGTTTTATATTTCGAGTCGGAACATTTGGGTCAAAGAGGAAGCCAGCAACAAACACTGTGGATAGCCGCTACTTGAAAGTTATTGACCGCCCGGGCCATTACAAGGTATTTACGGGAAAATACTCACAACAATAACAATACTAGGGCTCGGCTATTAACTATTTGCTAAGTTTTTATCTCGCCAGAGTAAAACAGACCAGGTAGGAAACTTTTCAAATAATGAATTGAAGCAATTTTCATTTTACACCGCCACCTAATTAGTAACTTGTCTTTAAGCATGACGTAACCGAAAACCAGGTCGTTCTGGTTCGTAAAAAAACTTACATCTTAGATTTTGGAATTCATGAACAATTTCGCACTGGAGGACAAAAAAGGGCACATTTCTCTCTGTTGCAAGTGATTTTCAGGCGTTCACGATTAATCTCTCATCTTTCTGACTACAAACTAATGTTTCAAGTTTTGAAGTCAGTTTAGTTCTTGCTTCATTTGGTTGCTACATTACATATAGAGTGATAGAGCTGCGTTCACGTCTTTTTTCGTACCAAAAACAAATACTTTTTTTTAGTAAACAGTTACTTCAAACTCTAGGAAAGAAAACTTCATCGTTAAATAAAATTATTGCAACATTTTGAAGAGTTCACCAGAAGTTTAACATAACTGGCCCGCGAGTCTTCGTTTCCTGCACGTCTCTTCATAGTCATTTTCCTTGCCAACCGTTATGTTTATGCAAACGAAAACAGCTCTCTAGAACAGTCAAGCTAGAGGGAAAATTATTTAATATCTTCCATTTGCACTAATTACACGCTATTTAAGCCATGTATAATGATCCTCTCTAATTACAAAACTGAAACCACAAATTATTAATTCAAGGATATGACTTCACCTACTGACCGATAAAAGTATTTCTTGACCAAGCTGGCTTGAGTTGAAGTTGCGGAAATTTCGTTAACATTTCCTCGCTCAGCCGACACGCAAAATTTTCGTCTTAATTATTACGTTTCTCGGTGGCTGAACTGACCAAAACTTTAGTCCGAAGCAATGGTTTAATTAGCCAGTTCTAAATCACTTTTCATGAAGGACATTCAAAACCAGCCATTGGAAACTAGGGGCGGGGCATTCCATTTGTCATAACTGGCCGGTGAGACCGGACACTCTGTATGTAACTCTAACGCCTCATTTGAAGGGATGGTGATGCAAAATCTTGACAAACAATCACTCCGAAAATGGTACGCGATATTTTGAAGAAATTGGAAGGACTGGCATAAAGTTTATCCTTCAAATTGGTACATACCGTTTACAAACTGACTGAACTGGTCAGCCAGTTTTGGCAAATAAAAGCGCCCTATAGCTAGGAAACCACAATGGTGCAACCACAATTACTCTGCAAAATTGAGTAGAACATCAGTTCCGTAGCCAACGATTCACGGAGTGCTGACACAACCTTAAATGCATATATAACAGTACTTAGTGAAATATAAAACTACTGGATTAAAAGAACGGTTTCTGGTGACACAAAAAGGTTTTCCATTATCGCCAAACGAATCCTTCTACAAGTAGGAAACGAGCTAATACGCTAGTAATAAGCAACCAATCAAGGCACGCCTTTACTCATATTTAACAACTGTCTATAACACACTCTGATAAGCCATTTAATATTTAAATATTTTATATTTTACAAGCGCGCGTCGGATATGAGATGATAGATAGCCAACGGGGCTTGTAGCGCGAGAGGAATAATTATTTTAAGAAAAAAAATAAAAATATATAGCTAGATCTTGCTGATTTCAGTTTGCAAGAAAATCCAGAAGAAGATTTATGAAGATTTATGCGCGCTATTTCTCGGACATGGTATAATGGCTGATATTGCTAGCCGCTCAGCCAATCAAAACTCTGAAATTGTATTATCCAACGATGTAGATTTTAATAATCTCGATTGCTTTATTTAGCATGACTTTAAAACCCGTAGATCAGGTTACCTAGAATGAATTAAATGAATATCACCCTTGTTAAGCGGAAAATAAGATGAAAAAAGAATCACGATTTTGTAGATTTTATATTTCAGTGCGCTTAACAAGGTGGCATTTACCTTTTTATGCGATGTTTTGTCATTTTTTTGTTTCAGATTTTTTTAAACTATGAACTGTGTTTGTTGAACATTCATAATGTCACCTAACATTTTCTGTGACAAGAACGAAAAAATATATTTTTTACCAACGTTTTTATCTTATACCATCAATTGAAATACAGTTGTATGCGCAACCTCAACTTCACCACGCGATCAGTTTACATAGTTTGTTTTACTGCATTACACAAATCTTAAATTTGCTTTACTGATAAGGCAACTGATTCGTAGCCAAGGAGTTGGTGCGTATGTAAGTCTGAAGTAAATCGAAATGAAAACGCAACTCAATGACAAATTAAACTGAGAGATCAGAAAAAGGAAAACAGCTTTTAAACAATAGGTACTCGTTCATAGGTAGCTAGGAACAAACCGATTCACACGTAAACAGCAACTCGAAGATTTGAATCGAATCTCAAAGATTTTAATCAAGGCTACAAAACTACGAATCAGTTTGAATGAAAAAAAATCAATTACAGAGAAGAATCTAAAATTTATTTCAAGATTCCATCTTTTCACAGAAATTTCTGAGATTTTAATCGAACAACAGAAAAACCCTTAGGGTCAGTTATTAAAAGAAAGTTTAAACGGTGTTTAACAAAACCAATTTTGTCAACAATCACCTCTAGACATTGCCTACTGCCCCCGGCAGCTGGCAATGGCCGTTTTTATACTAGAGGACGCATTATCCGTCTGGACGAACTTGGGCAAACATTTGTCGTTCGTCTGGTTATTCGTCTCTAGTATAAAGACGGGCACAAGACGCATTATCCGTCTGGACGAATTAACGTCCGTTATTCGTCTTGAGCGACGCACAGCGGAAAATAGTTTGTCCAGACGGATAATGCGTCTTGTGCCCGTCTTTATAATAGAGACGAATAACCAGGACTAGCAACAAATGTTTGCCCAAGTTCGTCCAGACGGATAATGCGTCCTCTAGTATGTCTAGATGTGATTGTTGACTAGCATCCCCGACTAGAAAACTATGTATCTACTTTAAAAAGATAAAACACTTATGAAAGATTTCGAGGCCTACTGCTTGTCTTAAGCCGGGGCCTATGTTAGACTCTGTTTAAATATCTGGCCCTCGATTTCTTAATTTTGATGATTCGATTCAAATTTTCGAGTTTTGATACAAATCTTCAAGTTGCCGTTACTGCTGTGCGACATAGATTTACTCAGTAAGTAGATCACCAGGCTTTTCATCTCTGGACAGAACATCATTATCATTATTAAAGGTACAATTGGCACGCAGTAAGGGTGGTTTGCCATCTTATGCGAATTCAAATCCATGCAAGTGAACAGTAACACTGAAAGGTCAGTGAAAGTCAAAATAAGATAGCATATTTAGAGATATATGATTCTAGACTGTCAGTTTGTCTTTATTCAACTTTGCAAGACGCAGTGGTCACAAATACACAAACTGTGGACAGTATCTCAAGGAACTGAAGCTGACCATTTTTACAGCTTCAAGAAACGTACAAGTCTCCATCGATCGGAGATCAAATGAATTAATTTAAATTTTGACGATCGGTGAGTTAAAAACAAGGAAACTAACAGTACTTGCGAAGTTTAAGAAACAACTCACATAATTACCTAATTTTTTGACTCGCCTTGACCCGAAAAGTAAAGATGACAACCTGTTAAAACACCCCAGGCCGTTTCGCGGCATCTCAACCCCTTGAGTCTTGGCCCCTTATTACTAAGAATCATTTGACTAGTTCCTTCGTGCTTTTGAGTCTTTTGAGCAAATATTAATCCCACAGATCGAGGGTGACCATTCAATTGAAGGCTACGGAGCAGTTCTCTAATTAGGCGCTGCGTTTCGTCTTTATATTTCAGATGGCCATTCCTGTTTCGATATGTAGCTAATGAGTTCTTGGGAGCAAGGGAATTTAAGTCGCGCACTAAAATAAAGTGTTCGAATTTTCGAAATTTTTGTGACGTTTCCCGGCATGTGGTAAGCGGCGTTCCCAAAAACACATAAATAAAACCTGCTGGTGGTTTCCTTATATGGAAAACAGTAAATAGTAGGGTTCAAGTCTGTATCGACTGGTGGCAAAAGCACTGTACATGGATTCGACTGATCAATCGCGAATATGACCGCAGGCAATTTTTAAGCTGATTAACATATCTAGAGTGTTTTCAAGCCTGCCGTTTTCAATATGAGAGGAGGAAAATTATGTCTCGGCTAAGGTAATGATTAATCAATGCCGTGCTCTTTTTAGTCTTAAAAAGAACAGGCCCTTGTGAAATATTTTATTTGACGGAATTACTGCTATTGTCTTAGAATACCATCAGAGAACTAAGTGGCAGAGTGGCTGGCTGGAGTTGCGAGTCAATGATGCCCCACAGAGGTAAGTTTAGTTAAAATTCAAAAATTTTATTCTTGTTCCCTTATTTACAGTGCGAGGAAAAACCTTCCCTTTTTGAAGCCGCTTGCCTTAGCTGCTTGCCAACTGATTTATTAATTTGCTAAATTCCTTCACTGGTCATGCACGCATTTCATGGTTGTACAAGCCATTAGGATATATTCACATTATGTCTCAAACCTTCTACGAAAAAATCCAGGAAAATAAGGTTTCGTTATTATTGGTTGAAATGTTCGGGAAAGTTCGTCCAAGAAAATCCCAGCTTCATCAAAATATGATATAGTTTCTCGGCCGAACAATACAATGGAATATTTAATTGCCTAAATATCAGGTAATGTTTGGATTTCGCGTATCTAATTTAGATTTACAAGCCAGATTTTTCCCGTTTCCCCTTGTTTGACAAATCAAAGTTTAGTCTAAAGATATTAAGAGAGAAATGTTTTAAATTTGATTTTCAAATGCATTTGATTTTGTCCTGCTATATATAACAAAAATTAACTTTGTTTTGAATAAGCGAAATAAAGGTTTTGTTACAGTGATATTGCTACCGAGAAATAACTATATCAAAAGTTGCCATGAAATTTTCTTTAAACATTTCAACTAAATGTCCATTACAAAATCAGATTTTCATTTTCCCTGAGCCCGAGCAGCAAAAGTCAAACTCTCTAAAGATAGAAAACATTTTGAAATGTTTTGCTGAATAAAGAAGTTTTCCTTCAGTAGCAAGCATCACACTAACCGAGTGCATGTGTTATGTTAAAACACCTATTTAATTTCATTTCTTTTTGAGATCTAAATCATCTTCTTTTAGTTCTTTTCTTTCCGTTTTTGTTGTCATCGTTTATCAGTTAAACTGTTTGAATTAAATTATGTTAATTAGCCACGCGGACCAAATCGGACTGCTTTCGCTAGCTCTAATTTCGTCCGAAACAGTCTGACTTGAGAACTTCAATCGGACAAAAAGGACTGTTTTAAAATTACATCGTATTATACGAATATTAATCAAAGTTTGATCGTTTATAAGTTGGTACGATTTAAAGAAAGTTTCATGTTACATAAGCAATTTAGTTTCTATGAGAAATGTTCTTAAGTTGATTACCCGTGGTTATTATATGGAATTCATACTTCCTACAAACGGCTGAAAAAGGATTACGATCTATTTCAAAGGACATGAAGGCAACAACTAAAAGCTGGGTTAATCTTTAAATATATCACATTTTAAAAAGACATTAGCTGTATTAATTGAAAATACGCGAATCATATGATTGGCTCAATTATTATTGACTAACTATTCGTGTTGATAAATAATACAGTCGCATCGCTTCGAAAGAAACTTTTAATAATCCGTTGGTTTTTTGACACTTTCTTATTAGACTTCAAGATTGAAACCTAAAATGGTAAAACTTCATGTTCGCGTTTTCTTATATCTCAAGTCACGCCTTGAATTAACGACTTCTCTTTTAAATTAGGACCCGGTGGAGTCAACCAACTTGGAGGTGTATTTGTCAATGGCCGACCATTGCCCGATTACATGCGACACCGAATTGTTGAGTTGGCACACTGCGGTGTCCGACCCTCGGAAATCTCTCGGCAACTGCTCGTGTCTCACGGCTGTGTCAGCAAAATTCTCGGCAGATATTACGAGACAGGTTCGGTAAGACCCGGAGCAATCGGTGGAAGCAAGCCCAAAGTCGCCACACCGCGCGTGGTGTCAAAGATTCTTGCGTACAAAGAGGATAACCCTTGTATATTTGCGTGGGAAATAAGGAATAACCTGCTGAGTGACGGCGTCTGTGACAAGAGTAACGTGCCAAGTGTAAGCTCCATTAACAGGATTCTGCGCAATGCAGCGGCGGAGAAAGAACAGCGCGTAGCACACGAGAAGGCGAAACAACACGCACAGCATCTTCAACAGCAGATCCCTAATACGCCTCAGTTGAATGGGTTTCAAGCACAAATTGGATTTGCTATTCCACCTAACGCACAGACAGCACTACCAACCACGCTTCAAACACTTCAGCAACAACTGCCCACTCCTCAGGCTGTACCGCAGGCTCCAACACCTGTGGAGAAGCCCGCGCATGCTCAGGAGGTGATACAGAACGTGGATAAGCCAGAAAATGAACATCGTGGAACACCTCATAACGGTAAGATGATCGAAATGTTATAGTATTGTCAAAATTTTTATCCTTTCCCAGCCTAAATAAAAATGAACTTGTTGAAATCTGAAAAACTTGTTGAATCCATAGTGATTTCAGTTATCTAGAGCTTTCGTTGACACGGACTGAATATCACATTTTTTTTTTGTACCGAAATAGTTAATGAGAGGTTCTTGTCCTGTTTTATAGAAGAGAGTCAGGTCGTGGAACTTTCCACTCCACTACCGTAAGGATCGATGAACAGCAATTGTGAGATATCGCTCAGCAACTTTCTACCATATAATTTGTTTTCTGAAACAAAATTTGCAAAAAAAAAAAAATAATAATATGTGGCCCAAAAGGCTCCCAAAGAACATTTCATCACTAAATGTTCTTTTAATAAGCACTTAGTCAGTATCTCTCTTCATATTGTTGTCATTTTATTTCCCTTTCTTTGTAGTTCTTGGATGAAAAGTATATAAACTATTGGGTCACTATTAAAGTTTTCAGTACTTTATCCTCATTGTCCCACCAACATTATCATGCTATGATCGGAAGAAAGAAAATTTAGGGTCACATCTTTCTAAGCTAACTCCCTATTCCCTAGTACATTGTGGTAGCTTCCCAAACCTGATGTAAATATTTTTTCACCGCTGCCATCAAACTATGTAAAGAAAACGGCTGTAGAAAACTGCTTAGCTTATGATAATGGAGGTTTAGGTTTTGTTATGTTGTTGTTGTTGTTGTTTTCCTGTGGTATTTTTTTTCCTGTAAGCGCCTCTCTCGTCTGTAAGTATTTTGTTGTATGTGTCGACTTATTGTAGTTAATATTAGTTTTGCCTGATGTAGCTGGTACAGTTGCCAAAGAAATGTGTGATTGGGAATAAGCCCCCATCTGTAATCAACTTCGTAAACGCCTTTCATTGTACCTTAAATTAAATAAGCTCCCAGCCTGATTAGGATGTTTACGTTTTAAAATTATTCCTTGTGAAATTGCTCAACTCTTACCAGGCACAAACCACAATGGAGAACCTGAAACCGAAGCCAAACAGAATGGCCACACGGAAGGCGAGAACGGGACATTAAATGAAGACAGAAAGCGCAAACACGATGACACACCAATTAACGGAGAACATAGTGGCGATGATATAAAGAAGGAAAGTAATGGTAAAACAGATGTGAATGGAAACGAAGGACCTGACGCCAAGAAGAAGAAGCTTGGATATATCGAAAACGGCCACAAGAATGAAATGGTAACAAAAAAAAAATAAATAAAGCAGCACAATTTTAGAAGTTATATGGTTGCACATACATTCGCCTTTGTGGCCATACCTCGGAGTTGTGTAGTATGACCCTTCCAGTATAAATCGTTCATCATTCGCCTTGGTCTTAGTGTCAATGTCGAACCTACTAGGCTCAGTTAGTGCAAATGCCAAATCGGGCTGGTTCTATCAGTGCCAAGTCAGAATCTTTCTAGCTCAATCGGTGGCAATACCCAATCCGATTGGCTTGATTGGTGTTAATGCCGAGTCTGATTGGTTCAGTCAGTTTCAATGTCGAATCGTATTGGTTCAACCGGTGCCCATGCTGGATCTGATTGTGTCATTCTGTGTCAATGCCAAATTAATCTGAATGACTCGGTCTGATTGGCTCGATTAGTTCTAATGTCGAATCTGATTGGTTCAGTTGGTACCAATGCCGACTCTTATTGGCTCAAGCGGTGCCCAATCTGAGTGCCCTAATCACTACCAGTGCTCAATTTGATTGCCTTAATCGGTGCTAATGCGATGCCACTGCGCATTATGATCAGCTGAATTGCCAGCAAAGCCCAATATGGTAACTAAATTAGAGCCAATGCTGAATTTAATTGTCTCAAGCGGTACGAATGTCAATTATGTATGATAAGCTCAATCGACACCAATTTGACTTGATTTACTCAATTGGTACCAAAGTCCAGTGTAATTGGCTAAATTGGTGCAATTCTGAATCTGATTAACTCAATCGGTTCCATTGCCCAATCTGACTCGCTCATGGTCCAATGGATACTCACTCGTAGAAAACTCAGTTTCGAAGCCTAACTGTTAAATAGTAAGAGTCTTCTAGTAGGCAGATTCCTAGATAGTTTATTTGCTAATTTGATGATCTTTCACCGATAACAAGACAAAATTTTAGTTCAGGATTAGGCTATCTCTAATAATCCCTGAAAATGGGATTTCTTGTAATCTCTCCTTCCCTTTCAAAGCGTGGTAATTAATATTTAATATTTGTATGGCGCAAATTAGCATGTGCATATGATCAAATGTAATAAAAATCAATGAATACGTTTTGCACCAGACCTCCTTTACTTTAGACAGGAAAAGATTTTGATACATGATTATAGCAACCCAATCATTTGTATGAACATGCATACCACTGGGTAGCGTTCTAAACTGATGTGATGAAGAAATTCTTGAATTATCATTTGCAGGTACATTCCTCGTTTATTGTTGATATTTATTTTTTTTTCTTCTAGCCCGTGTACACTCGTGTTTCTCCAACATGGATCAAGTACAATCCTGTGATTCCTAGTGGATTTGCCATCGCAAGCAGTCTAAACGGCTTGAACGCAATCGCTGGTGATCTTAATGGTTTGAATGTCAATGTGAACGGAATGGGTGGCCTAAATGGCGTCAACGGATTGGGAGGAGTCGGAGCGGTTAATGGATTAAATGGCATCGCGCAGATGAACGCCGTTAATGGAATGAATGGAATAAATGGAATGGGAAATGGATTGGGCAATGGAATGGGGATTATGAATGGGAACAGCCCCATCAATGGAATAAATGGAATTGCTGGTATCAGCACCATCAATGGTATTAACACGTTAAGTAACATCAGCTGTCATAACGTGAACGGGATGAACGCGATCAACGGTATGCATTCAATGAATGGTCTGAACGGACACAGTAACGGAGGATTGGCACATCCAGGGATGGAACAGGACCGCTCACTAAGCCACGGACAAAATGGAATCAACGGTCACACAGAAAACCTTCACTGGTCGCCACCATATCCAATGGTGTGCTTACCAGATTCAAACAATACCAATGGAATGACTCAAACCAATGGAATAAACAAACAGGATTCATTTCCACCCCAGATTGCTTTCCAGATTACTAACACACCTCGACCGGACCTTCAGAATAATTCTGCCAACTCTACTACCGTCTGTACATCGGTTTTCGCACCAATCACCACAGCAACCCCGAGAAACCCCTCCCTTACCATGGCAAACCCGCTAACCAATGGTCTTCAGGCTATGCAATTTTCTCGGCCAATGGCGACCGAGTTTACTCAGCCAATCATGAAGATCATGGCACCGGCCACTTTTCTGCCGCTAAGACCGTCGGGAATGGCTTCCCTTGATACTATTACACATGGATAAGAAATTCAATTTGTGAAGGTTGGTTTCAAGAAGAAAAGCAGATGCGCTTACTGCACTGTGACTATAAACAGTCTAGTCGCAATGTACAGTAAACTCCATGCTTCCCATTTACACATTCATCCATTGCTTACTCTAGCTTGGCCATTTTAAATTCAAGTACCCAAGATGTTTTATGAAACATTACGAGAATGAAAAAGTTCTTTGTCAAGCAACAAAGATCAAGAAAAATTCAATCGCATTATGACGATTTAAGCCTTTAAACGTTATTATTTACCCCATTTACTTTATTCTTTTTTCGTGCTAGCTTCGTAAGATGCATATGAGGTAAGTAGTCTTCGTCAGATGCACCCATTTATGCTAAATAAATGTTAATGCACAGTTTCACAATCGATTATGATATAATTCGAGTAAAGTTTCTTATCATGGACAAACATATAAAAGGTTGTCGCATGACCAGTTAAGGTAATAACGAGGACCTCGATCTTTTTAATCACGCTGTAAGCGCTACCGACAATTCTATATGATCGCTATTAAATTAAGGAAAATATATTTACCGAACAATGGATTTCGGTCTCCCCGGAAAATCCCTTGGGAGTGCAGACAATTAAGAAAAGTAACCCGAAATTATATTTTATTAAGTAGAACATTTGTTGGACATCAAAGTAATAAGGAACATTAAAGAAAAAAATTAAGTGCCATGATGATTCAACCCCAAAACATTAATATTCCTTTATTACTATGCATGTAAAAACACATTTCACATAATCGTGACGTAAACGTTTTTTCTAGGTCGTGATTGGTGGTTGCTTGGGAACAACATAGCTTTCTCACCGCGCCATTATTTTTACAGAATACTCATCATACGTCCTACAAAACGCACCTCCAGTAAAACTTAGAAAGTATTAAAAGCTTGCAACATTCGAACTAATTTAACCAAAACAGTAAGCATATTGTAGTCATTAACGTAGCACAAGGTTACCTTGCTTTTTCAAAGAAAAGTTTTAATTAGCTCTCCTCTGATTAGCTTATGAAATGCCAGAGATCACGTGATAGGAAAAGGCTAATCACAGGAAAGCTCATTTGTGTAGAAATTGATGACGCAGTCGGATTCGAAGCGGAGTTTCTGCTCGTTTCATCTTCGATACTCATGTACAGCTACCTCAGGTTGAGTGGAAAAAAACCTGATAATTGTCGATCTTGCAGCAGAACATAGACAGGCCACTTTAATGGCAAAAATAAGATAAAGAATTGACGCAAAATTTCTGCAGCTCTCAAAGACCGTCTACAGCGATTCGCTACATATTGTGGTAGCGTTCATCACTCGTTGCAAAGACTTCTTTGATTAACACTTGAGTAATCCACTCCTCCTGACATGTTTGTAGAAACGCACGCAAACCTTTCTTACAATTAGATTAACATACAGCCCAACCACAGCGTCATGCTAGGCATGCCGGGTAATTGGCGGCAAGCCCGCTAGGGAACTGGACAGAGAATGTAAAAAGTGTTTATCAACAGAGAATATATTTTTCCATATCATATTATATACCCTTCTTAATTTAATGTTCTTATAGAACGTTAATCTAAATAATTACGTCATTGGCTTCCTTATTTGTTAATATACATTTATTAAAAAATCTAAAAGTTTTGAACTTTCTCCAGGGTTCTTTTCCCCCCAAGATAGTGAAGTAAAGTTAAGTGCGTCAAACTTCTTCAAATCTCCCTCCGCAATTGAACGAAATAGAAACGACCAGATTCCTAATTTACCAGGAGGGTGGGTTCTCAACATTGAAATATTCATGGAAATGTTTAGCCAATAGCCTATTTCACTGTTCTGTGCCTGGTGACCTGGCCTTTGAGTGAACGCGAGCTGCAGTTGACTGTTTTGACCCAAACCTCATTGCTTTTCTAATGAAAATGTTCCTACGCTATTAGTTCGTGTTTAAATATGAAGAGTACTGAGGTTTGTGTCAAAACTGAGTCAACTCCAGCCTCGTTTCCACTTAAAGGCCAGGTCACGAAGCACATAACTGTAAAATGCGACAACAGCATTGAATTTTGAGGAAAGTTCAAGAACTTTTTTGTATTTACTCATTATTTATTATTCTTGGCGTTAACTCTAGTTTGAGAAATAAAACAAACGCAGTTTTAATGTTTAAATAGTGCAGCCTAGTTGGTTGCGTAATCTTTAAGACGAAATGTGTAAAGATCATTGAAGGAGAATACGAATTAAAAATGTTAAAACACTTATCAGCAGTCTTGATTACGCATGACCCAGAGATTTCTGGTTCCCCTTCAACACACATGCGCAGGACACCCGCGCCTCCATCCCCAGGGAACAGCACACCAAAAAAACCACTTCAATGAGAATTGACGATTTCGTCCACGGTTGAAACGTTATGACCACATTGTAGTGTCCCACATTCACTCCTGAAAGTCTGGGGAAACGAGACTTACCAGGCTATTCAGGTATTGTTTTTTAACCATGGTGTTTTGGGGGCCATTAGTTTATCAGTTTCATTACTGTCAGATGTTACCCTCATAAAATAAGGTCATACTTACTTACTAACCAGACTTACTCTGAAAGCCTGGCAAAACTAAGGTTACCTGGCTTTTTAGGTTCTCGCTTGGGTGCCAAAACCAAGTTTACCAGGCTTTTCAGGTAACGTTTGCCCAAGCTTACCAGAAGTCTGGTAAAACCAGGTTTACCAGTCTCTTAACCCGACTTGCATTCAAACCACAAGGCTCTTTAAGGTCTGGTTGAATCAGACTTTTTACCAGGCTTTTGTTGTCTTAGTAAGAGCTATTGTAACCCAAAAAGAAAATTTGGGGTAATCACGCAGATCTCAGAGAGCAATAATAATTCCACAAAGCTGTAAAATACATAACAATGTATGGCTTTTTTCTCCGAATTGAAGCTTGTCTCTGAAAAATGCTTGATTTTCATTTTGGATTCCAACCACCCTTGCTAAGATCTGCCTATTTTGTGGTTCGAGTATAGTACAGTCGAACTTGTATATAACGGCCCTGTATTAAGCGGCCACCCTCTATTAAACGGCCAGTTTTCAAAGTCCCGATTTTTTCGCTCATACAAACGCTGTATTTGTTACCTGTATTAGGCGGCTACCTCTATTAAGCGGCCGCGGCCACCCTGAAGCAGTCCTATGTTTGTCTTTCTTTGTTATTTTTACCTGTATTAAGCAGCCACCCTTCAGTGGGAACTAAGCCATATGTTATTTTATGCGGTATTTTATTGTGCTTAAAATGCGACATGTACAAAGTTACTGTAAAGCCGCCGTTACACGTTGAAACTTTTAGCTGAAACTTGTGTGCAACGGCGCTGCGAAATAAGTTTCAGCAAGCGTTGCGCCGTGTAACATGGTCGGTTTCCTGAAACTTTTTCGAACTTCCGTTGCGAGACAAGTTTCACGAAAAGTAGAACCGCTTTCTACTTCTGCAACGGCTTGCAACGGTCTCAGCGGTGAAAAAACAAGAGTTTCACCGTGTAACACCACTTCGTGAAACTGGTCTCGTTCGCCGTTGCACACAAGTTTCAGCTAAAAGTTTCAACGTGTAACGGCGGCTTAAGCTGATACTCGGCCGTTTAGTATCGTTAACACTTTTCAGATGTCCGCAATGTACTGAAGTATAGTAACATATCACAAACGGTAAAACAAGTTTGTTTTGAATATGCTTCACTCTTTAGCTAGAAATTCCTCTTTAATTAGCTTGTTCCTCAGCCATGTGATGGAGAATGAATCGCCTTCAAAGATCACTGTCAGATGCTATAGAACATGCAGAACAACTACGGGCGTTTGCGCAGTACCATGGATAACAGGAATTGTCGTTGGCAGTGTCGACAGTTCACGACTTTGCTTAAAGTATTGATCGCTTGAAAGAGTGTTAATTGTCCTATTGTTTCCTTGCATGAAATATTTTTGTATGATACGCCATCAAAATTGACATTAGACCACGCCAAGTGAGTATTTTTAGCGATCCTGTATTAAGCGGCCAGTTCCTCAAGTCCCGAGTGTGGCCGTTATATACAGGTTCGACTGTATCATTAACCACTACCGTTAACACTGGATAGCAGGCTTAGAAGTCTAAAAAAGTGAAGGCAAGTTGCCAAAGATGAATTCTTGGCGCCATAATTTATTTTTAAAGAACGTTTTACATCCACAACCGGTAAAATATGATAAACGAATAATAAATTCAGAATAAGTCGTAAAAGTAATCCAATCCTTGTCCGATTTCCCAAACGGAGATTCCAACTTCCAATTCTCTAGCAAGGTCCAGCCGAACTTGTATGGACTAAAAAGGAGAAAGACATTTTAAGCAGATGGATTTCTTTGCAAGTATGTTGCAAGGTAAAAGGGGAAGTGTCACAGAGATTTGCTGTTATTTGAAAATCCCCAAAATGTTTTTGTACTAAAGGAAACCTCCACTCTTGAAATAATTTAACGTTAAATTGTTGAAAATACAGTCTCATTTCAAATTTCGTTGGAAAACATGGAAATAAGATGTTTTTGTCGGACAAAACAGGATTTGATTATCACCTATTTGCCTTTTAAATTTCCCGGGCGCGGCCATCTTGGGTTTCATGATGAAATACGGTTGCTCAATTGTTTCACACAAAAGAACTTCTGCTTACTAACAATAGCGGTAACCGATGACGTCATAAAATCCAAAATGGTGCCGTCCGGGAAATTTAAAAGCGAAAATAGGCGACAATCATATCTAATTTTTCAGTTAGCACACTTGATTGTTGTTTCTTCTTTTTAAGCTAAAATTTAGAATTTAGACACTATTTCCATCAATTTACCGTCCATTTGTTGTCGGAGTGGAGGCTCCCTTTAACAAAAGCCTAAACACTAAGTGGTCCAGTTTTGCTATAACGTACCACCTCAGTGTACTAAAACTGTCCTGATTGCGTCTGGCAATAAAGGAACTGGGATCGGAATGGATTGCAACTAAATTGCATATCACGTGAAACGTAGGTTTTTACGCGAATAAGCACAGCTAGCGACTCCATTCAACCGGAGTTATACTAAATAGGACTCAAGCGAAAAAAGAGCGATCAAGAAAAAATAAACAAGAAAAACAACAACAACAAACAAAAAAATATATTCGGTGTAAAATGTATTCGGTGCAAGGAAGAGAGTTTTATTTTTGCCTTGGTACCTTCAGTGTAGGGTAAAACACCACATGATTCAATCCAGCAGCGCTACAAATTGATAAAGACAAAGATGATAAATATGGAGCTTGCTAATCAAATAAATAAATAAAGTGTATTCAGTTAGTCACGAATATGGAGCTACAAAGAAACTACAGAGAAACTACACTGAGGCTGCTTAGCAAGAACTACACGGGAACTACGTACCGTGTAGGAACTACATAGGACCTATATTGACTGTTGTTGTATTTCTGGTTAATGGCAAAATAAATGAATGAATGTATATAGAAACTATATAGGAACTACATAGAAAAAACGACACAGGGACTATGTACCGTGTAGGAACTACATACAGTGTAGGAACAACCTTAGGAACTACACGTATATCCTAACTACTGAACATAGAAACTAATTTAGAACTGCCTAAGAACTACGTAGGAACTACCTTAGGTATTACATGTACATTGGACTTACACAGGAACTATAAAGGAAAAATCTGACCATGAGCGCCAGAGGAAACTCAAACCCACTAAACACCTTTATCGGTGGACTGCTCTAACTTCTTAGCGACTGGGAAACTCGTGGCGAGCTTGTAGAATGAGGTAGGAAGATCGAGTATCCTGCAGGTAAGTCGTTGTAGTTCGCCCGGATTGTGTTCAGAACGACACAAATCCAGCCCCCGTCAGAGACTCCATGAAAGGCACTTTCAAATTTGACTGCAAATACGACATTGAGTACTCGAACGGCTTTTCAAATCTGGTTTAAAATTTGAAAGTCGAAGTCGCACTCAGATCTGAACGTCCCCAGTCACAACCTCATTATGAAAACGAGGCTTCCCGCAACGTTTGCATTATGAAAATTCATACGCAAGAAAAAAAAAAATCACCGACATGAAAAGGTTTGCACTTAGCTTCGCTTTCGCAATGAGGTTCAAAACAACTCTGAAATTGACTATTTATCAACGCTTGTTCTTGGTGCTAGAATCCAGATTGTTTATCAAAAATATAAACTAACGAAACAGTTATATATGTTTCGAATATTTAACGTTATAAAGTTACCAGCCCGTCTGGTCAATGAAAAACTTGAATGGTTTAATTACAATGATTTGACTTACGTAAATTTAAATGAATGTTCAGCTACGCCATCCTCCCAGTTGAGTTTTTCCGTTTTGTGTTTCGTCAGCAGTTCGATATATCTAGAAAGAGAAACATTTTAGATCTTCACAGCGATGTCTTTACCATCCCCAGTGGTTCCACGTTCCACGCGCGTACAAATAACAAATCAAAATACAGACAAATGCGGTTTTTCCTCCACTTGAAAGCCAAAACTAAAAGCCGTTCCTGAAAGTATAAGTTGCTTACACGATCCATCTAACCCTTTAAAGTGCGACGCGCCTTACCGTGGCCACCCAACAAACTTTTTTTTACAAGTTAGCCAATCAGGATATCTTTCTCCTTGTTCATAAAATACAAAAAAGAAATGTTTTCAATAATTCGCTGCTGCGTCACTTGCCTGTTGGACTTTGCAAGGAGACGTGACCGTTAATCAAATTCGCGTATCTTGACTGATTGGCTAACTTGTAAAAAAGTTTGTTGAGTGGCCACCGTAAGGCGCGTCGCACTGTAAGCCCCAGCATAGCCTGAGTGCCTTTTTTCGCTGTTTGCCAGTATCTGCACGATCAAACAGCGAGCAACACACAAAACCCCAGGGAAACGCTTGCTACGCAGGCTAGCTTCAATACCAACATGTATATTCTCCACACTTCGTTTCACACAGTTCTTATGGTTCTGGTTGAGGGAATTTGTTTCACTGTCAAGATACTTTAGTTACATTTGATAATCGTTTCCTTTGTTCTCATCACCTTTATGCTTAATGAAGTAGTGATTTTGTAAGGAGAAATCAGGTTCTGGTCATTATTGAGGTTTAAAGGGTTAAAGCGAGAAAACCTGGCAAGTACAATCGTTAATTAAGGCACTGGTTATGAAACCAGTTGCCATGATTACAAGGGTGCTCAATTTATGTTGGAAGGGCCGCGATCGTGCACAATCCTTTGTTTTAACGTTCACACTACAGTTGAATTAGGCTGATTTAGCAACAGAACGGAAAGGCCGGTGGCAACGGCGCGTGCATCAAGAATGCCCATATATAGTCGAAATAGACCCGCATCCAGACTATTCCGCGCGCTCTCACGTCCTCAAATGACGTTCCCGTTCTGTTGCTAAATCAGGAACGTTTCTATTGGTCAGTTGCTCCAACACTTTCAAAATCTATTGTCGTCTGTACACTGTCAAGGCCAAAGTGCTAACAAAAGCATATAACAAAGAAATTTGTCAGGCTTCATAACCATCGTCTTTTATTAACTACGGCTTAATAATGGAAAACAACAACAGCTACAAATAAGCAAACAAATAAACAAGTACACACGAAACAAACGTTACGCTGCTGGACTCACCTCGTTCCCAAGATGGCTGCACAGGACAAGTTTTCATGGACAAGAAAAAGACAAAAAAATATAAGAACGTGGAGCAAACAAACTGAGCAAAACAAAAATATTATTTCAATATTCATACATACGTCCTCCTCCCATTGACGAGAAGTCTTGTCCATAGAAATTGAGACCCAGGAGGATTTTTGATCGCTGCTTGCCCTTCTCTGGACTCAGCGATAGAACACAGTCCTTCATCCATTGTAGAGGGGCATTTGGCCCTGGTCTGCAACAATCAGGGCATGTTCTTTTCTGTTAAAGCCAGTCTCTTTATTTCCATAAACTCCAGGGCCCACTTGTTCAAAGCCCGATTAAGATAATCCTGGATTAACGTGAACTTTGATTCAAGTTTAATTACTAATCGGTAAAAATTCTTTCAAAAGAGTTTTTGCTGTCAGTTTTGACTTAGACTTTTCTTTACCTTTACCTTGCAATTAGGCTTTAAAACCACTTTTCAAGAGGGAGATGAAAACCTCGATTAACTCTTAATCATAGATTAGCGTTAATCGGCTTTCGAACAACCCGGCCCAGCTAATTTAGCTGTTCGGTCTGGGCCAGGTTGTTCGAAGACCATTTAGCACTAATCCTGAGTTAACAGTGAACAAACCTATAAGTTGTCATAGTAGTTAACCTGGAGTTGCGCTAATTTGGCTTTGAACAACCCGGCCCTGGGGCCCGTCTCTCAAAGGTCCCGGTAACTTATCGGGCCCGATAAGTGTCTTTGGTGATAAATGTTTCTTAACAGAAGTCAATTTCTGTTAGCTTTGAATACTAAATTTTAAAATCTTATAATTCTATGAAAACATTGGCCAAGTACCATGTCTGTAATCACTGTGTAATCGGCGAAAAAACATTTCAAAATATGCTGATAGGGCCTGATAAGTTAACGGGACTTTCGAGAAACGGGCCCCTGGACATGACTGCACAGCAAGCAAAGCGAATGCGAACTCTAACTAGGAAAAGAACTAAAGAGAACACATTCTCGCATTCAATGGCTAACTATTAACTCGAGGTCTTCCAGTTAATCGGCTCATTTTGTTTGTCTCCTGGCAACAACTAATTTAATTAGCGAAAAGCAATCAAAGTTATCGACATCGACAACTATAACCGGTGTAACGGACACCCATCCATTTTTCTCATACAGTATTAAATTTAACGATTATAGTGTATATAGGGACACCAGTGCTATTTAGTCAGAAACAACAGTAATCTATTACCCAGGTGTTTCACTTTACAGAAGGTGTCTGGTAAAATCGGTGAGCTCAATACCAGTCGCGTCACCATCTTTGAGCGAATTTTCAAACCTCCGCTTTGTACGCGCACTTTTAGACGCAAGCTTTACAAAAAGTATATCTTGACACCTGTCGTCTATCTTTCTGTGAAAGTGGTTTCTTGCATAACTAGAAATAGATGGTAACCCTCTTTCAAGACTTTCAGCTGCTTTTTTAGATTTCTTGTAACTCCAGTAAGAAACTGCTCCCACCACTGTGATAGTACGATTAACTCTCACAACTACGTTTAAAAGAAGTAACTCCAACCAGTAGGGAGAATACGTATTTTGAGCTATACCTTCCGTGTGATGAGTAGTCATAAGTCATGAGACTGAAGCCATCCAATACTGGTGCCAGTAACTCGAAGTCGTGCTTGTCAAAAGAGCCTAGCTTCTTGCTGTCAGGACGAAACAAACGCGCGCTATAAATTCAAGAACGTTCTTTTTTCCCGATCAGTATTTCTCTTTACTCTTTCATCAGAAAAAGGGGTGTCGCCTACAAAACGGCTCCACTGCCCAAAGACGCCCTATCAAAGCATATAGAAACTTCAATTGAAATTTCCATAGCACATAATTCTATGACGAGATGATCAAATGCACTTGACAGCATGAGAACACTCTCCAGATCGAATTGGAGAACGTTCCAGAAACCAGAATTAGCACTTTTGTTCACGTTCCAAGCAGACAAATTAGTACTCCTGCCTCGCCTGTCCTCGTCACAGTTGCGAATGAGGCGCATTCTGTATTCTCAAAATTTTAGTCAATCTTCTCCAAATACGCCTCGAGAGGTATAAGAGTAGTGGAGGAGATAAATATTCGGAAACACTAGTTTCACTTACAATGTCTTCAGATCCTGGACATATATGAATGTAATTTTACGGAAAGCAATTACTGCTCTCCTGGGCCCAGTTGTTCAAAGCCCGATTAAGGTAATCCTGGATTAATGTGAACTTTGATTCAAGTTTAATTGCTAATCGGTGAAGATTCTTCCAAAAGATCTTTGTCACTCAGTTTCGACTTAGACTTTTCTAAGTCAAAACTGAGTGACAAAAATCTTTTGGAAGAATCTTCACCGATTAGTAATTAAAGTAATTTTTTTCAGTAAAAAAAAAAAAGCCTTGGACTTTTATTTACCTTTAGCTTGAAATTAGGCTTTAAAACCACTTTTAAAGACCGAGATGAAAACCTCGATTAACTTTTAATCCTAGATTAGCGTTAATCGGCTTTCGAACAACCCGGCCCTGGGGCTCGTTTCTCGAAAGTCCCGGTAAGTTATCGGGCCCGATACGTATAATTTTTAATGTTTTTTCGCCGATTACACCGTGGTTAGAGACATGATACTTGGCCAATGTTTTCATAGAATTATACGGTTTTAAAATTTAGTATTCAAAGCTAACAAAAATGGCCTTCTGCTAAGAAACATTTATCACCAAAGACACTTATCGGGCCCGATAAGTTACCGGGACGTTCGAGAAGTGGGCCCCTGGTCCCAAACATTTCAAGTTTTTCTTTCGCTGAAACAAGTTTGTTCTCTCGCCGCTCCGCGGTTCGTTTTTCTGCTTGACGGATCAACTTGTTTGAGAAGAAAAAAAAAAATAAACCTACAACTAACAACTTACTGTAACACGAAATCCCATCCTTCAGGATACTAAAAACTCCTTTGACGGTTTGTTTTTCATGTTTGTGACAAAAATGCACAACTGACATTTTCATAAAGGCATTTAGTGTAATTTTGACAACCAAACATAATTATTTATTGCATCTACCTAGCATAAAACGGAGGTGGAATGACCAAAATAATCTTCATTTTTTCTTTATGAAGAAAATCCGCCATCTTACTGACCAAAAGATACATGTCCCTGAAAAAAAAAGACATGATAACTGCATTATTAGACTGTAAAATGTAAATGTAATTTTTATTTACCCACGAAGTACCAAAGTCTCTAGGAGCTCGTTCAAAGGTGTCCGTGCGTTCCAGGTCGAATTGGACTTTGGAAAATGTTGGTTTTTATGGAGGGAGGAAAACCGGAGAACTTGGAGAACAACCGTTGGAGCAGGGACGAGAATCAACAACAAACTCAACCCACATATGACGCCGAGACCGGGAAACGAACCCGGGCCACATTGGGGGGAGGCGAGTCCTCTCACCACTGCGCTATCACTACTCCCTCGCTGTGGGCGGTTGCTCTTAAACACGGAGCGATCCTATAAAAGGGAAGGACACGCCCCCTTTGAAGCGCTTTGTTGGCTTCCAAACGCATCAGTATGATGGTGGATGACGTCGGTAACGGTCGAGGAAAAAAGAGAGAAGAACTATCGTTTGTAAAATCGAAGAGGGAGTCGATTTATCAATAAAAATAAGCTAAACGCCAACTATAAATCTTGTAAAACACCAGAAATTAGCGAGATTAACGATAATAACGGAAATAATCAAGTTTCGTTGCCGCAATCGAAAGATTATACGAAACTTACCTCGAAATTCGAAAACCTTCTACCAAATACACGGTACAAAGATCGAAACCATTATAAACTGAAGCCTGCGACGAACTGGACATCTGTATCCCTCCATCTGAACATGCCAATAACCAAAACTAGTCTGTGTTGTTCGCCAAACTGGCGGAATTTTCAAAATTTGGCAGATGTTTTCCGCTAAACGGCCGCTCGAGTCGTCATGATGGGTTCAAGTTCATTACCGCCTGTGTATCTATCGATCACGTACGTGAAAACTAACTCTACTAATCCGCTGGAAGTGGCAGTAATAAATTCTAAACTTCTATGCACAAGTCAAAAATAAAAACATCTAAACACATTTCGTACGTGATCATGCATATTTGCATAATTTGCCAATTCGAAAAATCACCAAAGATATAAACAAAACACGACCTGATGTTGCTCTCATGTGTCTTATGGATGAAATGATAATGGCAATGGCTCTCACATCAGTATTAAAATTAGCCAGTACTGAATATATTGTAAGTTTATACAGTAAGCAATAGAGAGGCCGACTTCAAAAAGATTACCAGCTCCGTCGTCTGGCGTGCGATCGCTCGCCGCTTGAGACACTTCACTTTTCTCCACCGTTGCCCGCTCCGTTGTTTCTTCTAGGCTTCGCTTCCGCGACTTTGTGTCTTTACTTAGCTTTCCCCCACTAAACGACACAAAGGATCGAAGCGATTCCATCTCGGAAGCCGGTTTCAGAAGAACAACCTATTTCGAGACAGAGTTTGTTTACGAAATTTATTTTATCCTAATCATTTCGGAAATATCTCGAAAGGATAAGATTTTACCAGCCGATAAATGAATTTCCGATCTCAAAATAGACGGATAACTTAACTTTCTAAATTCTTCTTCTGTAGCCATCAGTATTCGTTGGATTGATTTTGAACAAAATAATTCGAACTAACACAGCTTTTCCGCCGACTCGTCACGTCCTTTCGAATCGAAGTTGCGGGAACTTGAACGTGCTAAAATAAGACCTTTGGTAATCAACCAATCCGATACGCGCGTTTGGGATTTTTGATTGACAGTCTGAACCGTTCAGCCTGGTCTTATAGGATCGCTCCGTGTTTAATCATAACTTACATTGCAAAACGTACGAGCACAATTAAAGCCTTCTGCGAAGTTAGGTTAATGGCCTAATGTGCGCTGGGATTCAGAGGTCCATTAATATTTTAACTAGAAATACGTGACTCGCAAAACCTCGCGAAGCTGGGGCTGGGTGGAAAGCCCTCCTTACTCGTATTATAGCATCGAACGAGGAGATTAAAAGGCGCATAAGATTTTTTTTGATGAGCATGGTGTTTTCGTAGTTCCACGGGCTAGTTTGCGGTTGAAAATCTATTTCTGACGCGACGTAATGTACAACGGGCGTGCAGCGCTGTCGTGTTCGATGAATTTATTTCCCACAGAAAATTATTTACCGCGGCCACAAAACGGGTAATTTCTTTAATATATTCTTTCATAAAAAAGATTTCTAAAAGAGAGGGAAAAGATTCTGGAGAGATAGTTCTGTATCCAGTGAATATTGATGAACATCTGGAACATTACAGTTGAAATTTGATCATGCACACATATTTTTTTCGATGTATGCAAATTTTGCTTCAGACGACGCCAGACAGTCTGACGTCATTGTGCGGACACCTTCAAAGATACATATATATATATAAATATATTTTTCGCTCGAATTCGCGCGGCTTAGCTCCGCTCGGGCCGGCTCGGGCCGACAAATTTATTAACCTCGCTACGCTCGGGCCGGCGAGGAACAAAGCAAGTAACATATCGACCAACAAGAGAAAGTGTTTCATCCAATTTCCAAACACTGAGAAAAATGGTTGAAAAACGATGCGCAGCCGATTTTTTTTTTAATCAACTTGTTTGGAAATTGGGCGAGAGCAGAGACACTCTTTCAAGTGTTCGGTATAGCTTCTCAAACCATTTATTATTCTTGGAGAAAATCAAAGCAAAAGTTCACCAAATTTTATGATAATTAAAACCACATTTCCACACCTCCTTCACGGTAGTGTTTTCCTTTTTTCTTCTCTTCATGAAAATGAGTTTGAGAAAAGTTTTTCAGGCATGCTTTGACTTACTATTTTCTGTGTAGTTGGTTCGAAAATGTGTGATTTTCAGGGAACAATTTTATTTGTACGATTTGCTAAAGTTTCTCTGAAGTATGAATTAAGTCTAATCCGAGTTATGACTTACTTGCAGGCTGTGAAATACACAACATATTCGACTTGCATACTACACTTAAATACGCAAAATAGCTGGCCTGAGTTTGTCAACCTGACAACGTTTTTACGGCAATAGATTGGTCAGCCCATAGCCATGCACCTGGGTTCAATTTAATCAAACATTTACACTTCTAGTTTACAAGCTGGGTCGTTGGTCTTACATGCGCATAAAAAGTAACTCAATAAAGAATTCAACAGTCCTCGTTGAGGACTTCTAACATTAAGTGTTGGACTCGAGCGTGTATTAAGGACGGTGCCTACTAATATCAAAGTATTTTTGCGCGGTTTATGACTATGCAGGTAAAGCAGATTTTAGCAAGGGCTAGTGGAATCCAAAAAGAAAATTGGGGGTAACCACGCATTTTTTTAGAGATAACTAAACAACAATAATCCAAAAAAGCAGTAAAATACAAAGCAATGTATGGCGTTTTTTTTTTCCATATTGAAGCTTTATTATCTCTGAAAAATGCATGGCTACCCCAATTTTCTTTTTGGATACCAAAAGCGCTTGCTAAGTTCTGCTTTCTCCGCATAGTTTTGAACCACCCAAAAATATCCCTGTATTAGTAGGCACCACGCATAGGAAACCCGAGTATCTCAAGATGTGCAGAACGTATGCGCAGTAACAAAAGTAGGCACCGTCCCGATAGTAACTACTTAACCAAATTTACAGGACATGAAAATAAAGGAAATTATCACCAAATCCAAATTTTGTTGATTGTGAAACAAGTTCTCCTAACTAGTACCACAACAAATAGATAGAAACAGTGAAGAGAATTTGCATCTTGACATTGGAACTTACAGTGTAAAGGGTTAACTAGGGCCCAGATTGACAATTGAAACACGTGACAACGCTTTATTTACTAACTGACCCCTGAACTTACTCTTTATTATCTCCACTGTACTGACTCCACACCTCTAAAGTGAGACCATCAAAATTATTTGCCTGAAAATGCAAAGACAAAAAGGAAAATTTTGGGGTCAGCTATTTAAACGAAGGTCAGACGGCGCTTAAAGGGGAAGTATCACGAGAATTCGATGTCACTTCAAAACCCAAAAGTGTTTGTCTGTCAACAGAAACAAAAGTATAATTGTCTAGTTTTGTTATAAATTATCCCCCAGTGCAGTAAAACTGTAGATTAGTGCCTCTGACCAGGGACAGAATATGTCAGAATGAATTTAAACTTAAAAAAAATTTAGGCTAATGTGTTTCTAGTTTTCGCATTTTTGTTTCCAAAATGCGCTAGAACAGATAACGAGTTGTTCCTTTCAAGAATTGAGTTGATTTCCTTCTTCTCGTTGTTCTAGAATTATTTTGTAGCTAAGCTATTTTGTTGCCGGAGTCCTTGTTTCCCGACTGCTGGTCTAGGGTAACGCGGACTCAGGGAACAAGATTGCCGCCATCTTGCGTTCGACGTGTGGACGTCGCTGGCGCTTGCGTTTGCGTCGCACGGGTGAACCAGCCTTTATAGTTTTGTGCTTATAGCATTAATGAACTGATGAACTGGGGCAATGAACTTTACATGCACCATGTACTAACCTTAAGGAAAGAGACAATTGTGTCAATAAGACCTAGCATTGCAGTTTCACTTGAAAAAATTATGTGAAAATCATTGAATGCCCACTGGTCAAACAGTACTCTGGGAACTGAAACGATTAAAGTCACTAATATTAATTAATTATCAATTATAATAATTATCATAATGAGTATAACTGCCATTTCAAGGAAGCATGCCCAAGCGCATTCTGATAACTGGGTGGACAATTTTAGTTGATTTCATGTGACATCCAAGAATTAATGGAACATCAAACCAGTCCAGCCAATTCACTGCTATTGTTGGGAGGGGGGGGGGGGGGGGGGGAAGGAATCCCAAATTATAAAAGTGACGGGGCCTGGGGTGATTGTCGGGAATTTTTTAATTAACCCTAAAAGTTACCATAATTCTGTTTTGTGGACGTGGTCTGAACAATCATTTTCCCATAAGAGGTACCAAATCAGTTGACTGAGCATAAACTTGTCACATTTTTCGGCTCAATACCCTGAAAGGTACCACCATACCTCTGACGTAAGTCATTTTAGATTTTAGCATCCTAAGGGGTACCAAGCCTCAAATTTTTACCCTAACCAATAATTCCCCTCCGATCCCATTCCCCCCCCCCCCCCCCCCCCCACACACACACACACACACCACCCACTGGGACTTAATGGCTAATGGTTCACTGCACAGAGAACCCATTTTTTCACCTGAATGGACAGAAACAACGCAGGGCCACATCATTAAACTTTGGAGACAACAGCTCCTGCACAAATATTTAAGTAATACATGTAAATGTAAATTTACTTCTGTTATTAAATACCTAATGATCCTGCTGATCAGTGGAGATATAACTTAATGTTCCAAAAACGAAAATATTTATAATTTAAACAAATTATTCCCCCAAACAAGTAGGCAAATGTCAAAAGTAGCACATGCCAGTAATTTCCTGCAAAAGTTGCCAATGGAAACAAATTGGTGGTTTTACAGTAGTCATGTCACTGAAACTTAGGAGTGTCTATAGACTTTTTTTCACCTATTTTTACACGTTGTCCAGCCTTCCGTACATCTGCTATCCATCCTATATTGGAAAAAACATTAAAAGATAAACATTAAAATTAACAATTTTGGCTACAGTTAATGCTATAAATTTATTGTTAAAAAAAGTAGCACAAACCTTGATCAATGTCATGACCTCCTTCGATTGCAAAGTTTCCCGTTTTCCTGTTGAGCAGTAAGTCCACCTCAATTTACATGAACATTTATTTATTTTATTGATTTTGTTTCATAAGCTTGGCCTATTACATGATACAGAAAAATAAAGGAATAAGTATAATGCTGAAACAAGAAAATTTTAATAATAAATGCTTTGAATTTCTCCAAGAATTATTAATGGTTTCAGGGAAGCTATATCAAACACTCATAAGAGAGAACTTTTCATCCTACATGTACACTGTTTTTCCAAACACCTTGCACTTGGTTAAAAAAAAAAATGGCTGTGCCTGACAGTTTTCCAACCCACTTGTTGGTATTTGGACATCCGATGAAACACCCTTCATTGTGTTTGATAATTACATTATGCCAAAGTTATGTAGTAACTTAATTAAACAAGGGCTGCAGGAAAGAGGGGATTCTCAGCAACCAGCTGCTAAGTTTGATAGGACAAGGTAACATGTACATCCGAGAGTAGTCTCAGACCCTCGCAGATGCACTCTTCTGGCTTGTCACACAATCTTTCTTCCTTAGTGTCTGTTGGCGAGGAAAGATTGCGTGACATTAGCCAAAAGAGTGTCTGCGACTGAGGCTTAACGCTGTACAGCTGTATGAGGGATTCTGGCTTATGTTGGGGTGAAAGGAGGGGGTGGGTATATGTCAAGAGAGAGGAAGGGAAGAGAATGGGTGCGCAGCATTTCAGTTTACATGTAATTCTAACCTAATAAACAATTCTACGTTCTTATCAATTTTAATAAATAAATCAGTATACTCTTGTCTTTGTTATCCAGTAAACAGTTTTAATATTTTCATGGAATAATTAACACACTAGATGTAGATTTTTAATTAAATAAGTATTTGTTTATTATAATCTATAATCCATGCATTAATTTATTTAGTAATTAATTATAATAAGAGAGAATTCACGACTGACCTTCTTTTGACTTGAAGCCACACTGGAGAAACATAAGTAAACTTTGAACTGAATATTTTTGCAACATCATAGCCATGGGAATTCCACTAAAAAGAGAGGATTAAAATTAAACAAAAAAAAGTTAAAATAAGAAAAAAACAATAATTCAAATTACATTGTTTACCATTACTGACTGTAACAACTTTTAGGGACACAAATTACACCCTGAATACATGCATGTATTTTTTTTTTTTTTTTACTGCTCAAATCAAGAATCCACTGATCAGGTTCAGGTCTGGTTGGGTTTCTACCCCTTCTTTCTTACTATTCCCCACACCCTTCACTTCCAGACCCCTCCCCTTCTTAAAAGTATATGAAGTTCATACACCAATGTTCCTAAGTCTGCACACCCTTAGGATTATTACATGTTTGCTGGAGCTCCTTAAATTTGCTCCAGTCAAAAACTTGAGTTAAGTGAAGTTAGGCATACATGTAATTACCAAAGTTGGTTTGTTACATATTGTATATTCAACTAACAAAATGGCCTACAAATTAATTTTACTCCCTGCAATGATAATACCCTTTGTGTTGAGAATTAGAAAATTTGAATGAATAAATTTTACACATAAACAATTAATTCATGAAATTATAATTCAGATATGCATGACACAACCGCGCCTGATGGTACCTCTCATCAGACTGAGATTCTGGTGTTACTGTAGGAATGGAAAAATAAACTGTAGGTTTCACACTGGCCCACTTTAATATTATATTGTCAGCAAGAGAATATGATGTTTAAGGTCACTGATCATGCAGTATCATGGGCTACAATTCATGTATTGTGCAATTCCAGAAAATATCCATACTCCCCCCAGAAAGGGTTTTCTGTTTTGAAGCCCCCAACCCCCCAGGAAATTCCAGTTTAGCTTCATACTTTGCTTCAAAAATTTTGACTTTAAGACCTGTACAGGCCCGCAAATGATCCCGGCCCGCAAATGATCCCCGGACCGGAAATGATCCCCAAATTGGACCGCAAATGATCCCCGGACGGGAAATTATGATCCCCAAATTGGACCGCAAATGATCCCTGACCGGATTTGGTCGCCTCATCAATAATTATAGAATGGAATGGACTCGGGAATTTGGACATTGCATTTAAACTTTATATACTTCATGTTTTTTTTCTTATAACGCAACAATCATTTTATTTAAACGCTTTGCATACAAATTTTACTAGTTTAAAAATTACAATGTAGCTGTTTAGTGGAACCAAAAAAATCAATTGTCTTATAAACTGGAACATACATGTATAATTTTTACTTGTACGACTACAACGCCAAAAATGGGTACGAATTGTAACAAAATCCTGTATATATATTTTTTTAAATAGGCCTAAAAATACGAAATGAATCTTAACCGTGCAACCGAAAGGCCGTTAACTGGAACAAATATCAAACAAGTCCATTGAAACTGTTTTTGTTTTGGTTATTTTTTCGATACGTCTGTGAAACCCAAGATCAAATGAGAACAAGCGGAGACGAGAATTTAAATACTCTATGCAAACACAACAAAAATTAAGAAGCGGGTCATTGATGACTTCAGCAAGTTTTTTTTTTAAAAAAAAGAAGACTGAAATTGAATTGCCTGTTTAATGACGATTTAATGGCAATCAGCAAACTCAACCGCACCATTTTCCCAAAGAAACCTCGTTTGAATTACGAACTTAACTCTGTTATAGCTGTCGCTTTCGCAAGTGAATCCCACATGCACAGGTGGTCCTAGCTCAAGCTGTGAGCGATGATCATCTCGTGACGGTCTCTTGTGCAATTATAGCGTCACGGCCCAAGTATGGGAATGTTTTCCCATACTTGCGCCGTGACCACTATTGCACTCTATAATCGGGTTTAGGAAGTAGAAATACTGTAAAGTTCTTAGAAGCAAGGGATGTCACTTTTATTAAGAACTTTACAGTATTTCTTCTTCGTAAACCCGATCGTAAATATTCCCATACAAACTGTCATATTTTCGCAGTGACAGCTATTGCACAAGTGATAATCGCTCACAGCTTGAGGTTGGGCCACCTAAGCGTATGTTGGACTGTCGAAAGGGTTCCGATAAAGTTTGTTAATGGCACGACCTAGATCAAGGAGAAAAATTTAATTTCGTTTTAAAAGTTAAGTATCTTATCTAACATTTCTAAAACAGAGTTTTAAAATCTTGAAGCAAGAGCGAATTGTGAAGGAAAATGTATTTTCAAATCAAAGGTTTCATAATCTCCGAAACTGACACGTTAAAATCAATAGCTTTTATTTTTCGTCCAAAAAGTAAATAAATTATTGCCAGGTTAATTTTGTCTTTTAGCACAGTACGTTTACCGGTTTTTATTGTCGTTATAAAAGCCTGAGAAATTTGTCTTTTCCTCATATATCCGTGAACTGGCATGGAGTCCAGGCCATTCCCTCGTTTTTGCAGTACATTTTACTAGAATCACTTCCGGTCCGGGGATCATTTGCGGTACAATTTGGGGATCATTTCCCGTCCGGGGATCATTTGCGGGCCGGGATCATTTGCGGGCCTGTACAGACCTTCCCCATAGAAATTTCCGATGACTTTCCGTGGGGTGGGTATGGATTTTTTCTGGAACTGCACAACAAATAAATTTCACTTATAAAAATGTGAACATGCCGGACTTACCGGTGTGACATACACCAAAACATCCCTTTCAAAGTTAACTTCTGTGATATTTTTGTAATATGAACTGTGAAACTTGATGATATCTCTTGTCCTGGCATTTTCTACCACTAAGCCCCTGGCAGTGACATTAGCATCTGGACGAGTCTATAGTGAAAAAAATAATAATAATATCATGATCTACACTGTATATTGTACTATCAGTAACTGAGTAATTTAAGGATGCCTCCTTCCCCCGAAGAAAATCTTTCAAGGATCTTTAAGGATCCTTAAAGATCGGTATCAAGGATCTTCATGACGATCCTAATAAAGATCTCCAAGGATCTTCAAAAATCTCACCAAAGGTCTTCAAGGATCCTGCAATTTCTTGCTTAGATCATCAAGGATCTACAAGCCAGGATCCTTTAACGATGTTTGAGGATCTTCAAGGATCTTTAAAGATCTTCCCAAGATCTTGGAAAGATTCTCAAGAAATTTGAAAGTACCTGGCATATACCACATTGTAATTTTAAACCTTCTGTTAATGGTCTCTGACACCATCCAGGAACTGGGATAGTGGGGGGGGGGGGGGGGGGGGGGCTTATAAACGCCTTTTGGCTTATAAAAGCCAAAAGAAAATACATAATACAGTAAAAGATATGGGATTTCGGCTGACTTGGAACCTGTGCATGATTTTCAAAATTTCCCATGACTTTCATATAAAGTTAATATAGATTACAATCAATAATTGATTATTATTACATCTGTTATTCATCTTACTGTAGTTATGGATCAGTAGGACCTAAATTAGCGCTACTGTAATCTTGTGTAATTAGAAATTCTTCTCAATTGTCATGTGCAAATTATTTTGATAATTTGCATTTTGATTAGAAGCCAGTTTGTATAACAATTTAAAATTTTGTTTTCGGGCTATCACCTGGTCCCTACATTTGATAAAACTAAGTCTTAGGACAAGTTTCTGTTAAAATACACAATTTTTCTGTCAAAAAAAAGATATCCAACTAATATGGATTAACATATAGAAGTTCAATCAAGGTTCCTGTTAAAAAACACATTTTTGCTGTCAAAAAAAAGATTATCCAACTAACATAGATTGCGTTATAGAGGTTCAATCAAGGTCAGCCAACATCATAAGCATTTACAGTAATATTTGCCGTGCTTCAGTTGCCCTCCCCTGCCTCTATGACCCAATCAAGATAGCGTTAAAAAAAAAACATGAAAAGTTAGGTATTATTCATTACAGTACCTCCAAAAATAAAACAAAGCAATTTACCCAAGAAAGGTAGACTCTTACAAGTTCTTTTGTAGTTCCTGTTTTTTATATTTTAAATAATCTCCATCTTCCAATATCTCCTCCAATATTACCTAAGACTAGGGACATCAATGAAACTTCTCTTTTGAAAACCTATTTGCATAAAACTTTGTTGGTGTCCGTTTCTCTGAGTCCACCTGCTGTTCAAGAAAACTATAAAAGAGTCGCCCATGGAATAGTCACAAGAAATGAAAAAACAAATTGTTTTAAGTATCTAAAAGTAGCAATCAAAGGACAGAGTTTTTTTTTTTTACATCTTCTGACCATCTGACTGGTCTTCAAAGAGTTTAAAGCTGTCAGAGAGAACACCTGTTTAAATTTGACTTTTAAAGTTTGCATTCATTAACTGTGGCTTCTTGAAATTATAATTTTGTTTAGAAGAATATTGGGAGCGAGCAACAATTTCTTTGCCTGGCGTTCAAAGGCATGCATTTAGCTGATTCAAATAAAATAAGAACCTTAATAACGAAAAAAAAAGGTATCTTCTCTCTTCCCAAGTTTTATAGAGTCACTGTACTGGAATAAGTGTAGCTTGTTAAGGTTATCTCAATGCAATAATAACATTCAGTGTGATCGAGGATAAGCTTAAATTAAAAATAATAAATAAAACATTTCTTCTTCCGTTAGTCACTGTACAACACTCGAGAACTTAAAGCTCCGTTTAAAAATGGTGACCTCGATGGTTTGAAGTTTGTATTTATTTATTATTTTTGAGCCAATTGCAAGAGCGTGTAGCTCTATTTTGGCGTACAAATCTACAAGTGATTACCAGGCGACTTTCTAAAGCCAACACTTCCCAACTCATCTAAAGCTTCAAAGATTTTAGGAGCTCTAGATAATTGCTTTCAACAAAAACAATAAACACATTAAGCTTACCGTTCGACTTTGTTCTTTATTTTTCTTACTCTTCTTGTCTTTCTTGGACAATGTGCCAGCAACGTGCGACACATTTGATATCCAACAAGTTGCTAGCAAGCAGAGTAGAGCTACAAATAATATTCTCTGCATTCTAGGCGAGAGATACAATATCAACGACGATAATCCGTTGTCTGTCCGACGCCACCGTTAATATGGAAACTGTGTGCGCCGTGTTAATATTAATAAAAATACAGTTGTTTGGGGATGTGGTGAGTTGAAGAAATTATTGATTGTGAGTAAATGAAGCATTAGCGCAAAACAGTCGATTACCGCTGTACAGCGGGAACACACTTGCCAGGCTCCTGCTTGAGTTGTGGGAAGGGAGGGATGGGAAAGTTTTTCAACGACAGGGAGTATAGCGGGTACGAGGAGTTGAGGACTGCTATACATTATTTTATCCATAATGGCTCCTGATCTTAGATATCATTGTATTCATTTAAAAAAAAAACGCCTGGCCCCGGTTCAGTTCAACTGCGGATAACGCCCGCCCGGTGGATAAATCGCTATCCAGCGCCGGATAAAATATCAGCCAACGAATATACGTCTTATCCACTGGATAGCAACTTATCTGCTGGATAAAGTTATCCGCTCTTTGAACAACCGGAGCGAAAAGGACGCGCATGGCTATGATCATGCGCAAGGGTTTCGAAAGTTCCGTTAACTAATACTTGATCCTAAGCTGAATTCAACCCTCCCACAGTATGTTACATTGTAAAGGGGTACTATTTTGTGTAGAAGGTATATGAAAGGGTTCGCGGCCTTTCCTGTCCAGAATGGTCAGTTTAAAAGGGGAAGGATTTAGATCTTAGAGCGGAGCCCGTATAAAACTTTGTTGGGTGCCCTGCAGAGTCGTAACTAAGTTTAAAATAAAAAAAAGAAGAAAACGAACTGAAATTGACACTTAGTGAATTAAAAGCTAGCAACTCGACAAGATGGCCGAGGTCGCGTTATCAAAATAATTATCTTACTTTAATTTTTTATTTAAATTTATTCCCAAAAGGATTCAAAACACTAGAATTTGATGCAAATGTCAGCGTTTAGAGATGTTTATTATTTATTACAGTAGTTAGCTCTCCAAACCTGGTCTAATGTGGTCTTCAACCTCAAGAAGTACAGTCAACTCTCTCATAGCGACCACTTCTCGTAAGCGAACCACCCCTAGAAAGCGACCACTTCGTAAACAACCGTTTTGTTTCTCAGTTAAACACTGTTTCAAGAGCTCTCTCTTAAGTGACCATCAATCACATTTCTTAAGGGACCGCGACCACTTTTTAGGCCAGAAAATTGACACTTTCTTTTGTTTTCAATTTCTGGTGAGCGACCACCCAACATAATCACGTATGATCGTCACTAAAGTAATTATCTCAGAAGTGACAAAAGTTCAATTTTTAATGACACTACCCCAGACTGCTGATAGTTTACAGGCAGAGAAGATGGCTATAATTAGATCTGTAGATAAACGGGAATTGTGATCTGTTCCAAAATGTTATACAATCAGAAGAATGAATAGATGTGAAAAAATCAAATAAATTAGTTTCTATTTATCTTAATTTTAGCTGCTAAGGTAATATTTTTCATGTAATTAATTAATAAATCCAGTATTAGGCTTCTTTTGTTGATCTTACCCGTAAGCGACCACCTCCCGTAAGGGACCACTTGGTCGTGCCCCAAGGGTGGTCGCTTACGAGAGAGTTGACTGTACAGCGTAAACGCAACCCCCTGCCTTCACAGAACGCTACCGGAAGCGAAGTAGCCATAACAAAAAACCCTGGGAACTAGCAATGTAGTGACGTCAGGCAAAGTGGATGCATAAATATGGCGGGCTTTTGATCTGTCCCGGTTGCTTCGACAAAGCAGACTGTTTCTTAATCTGCAGTGCTCGCTTTTAAGCTTTCGATCGTCTCCGTAACAGAAAAGGATGGTTTTCCATTGTATAGCGTTAGGCTGCAACAACCAGTCGAATCGAAGAAAAGATCTTTGCTTCTACAAACTTCCTTTGGAAAACGAGGAGTTGTTGACGAGGTGGTTGGTGAATCTGCGGAAACCGAGAATACCCAAGTGTCTGCAATATTGCCACGTTTGTTCCGATCATTTCGAGTCACGCTGTTTTGGTAGAGATTTGAAGGTAACCTCTAAGACTAGTAGTGCATTTTCCAGTGTAATTATAATATTTGTGCTATCTGAAAACGTTTGGACTTGACCGCTTGTTTCGCTACAGAGTCGTTTGGCTACTCTGCAGTTTAGTCGATTCGCTTCATTTTAAAATTGACATATAAGCTTACTCTAATATTTTAGCTCAATTACTCCTGACGCTACCAGTATGAAACGCAGATAGTTTGCATGTGACGTCATTGCGGCCATGTTGGTGGACAGGAACAATAAGATTTTTCTCCTCTGGGAGTCAACTACCATTTTTATGCAAACTATCCTGAAACTATGTGAGCAAATTTTCTTTTGTTTTGTCCACCAACATGGCAGCAATGCAAAACACGTATATCTAACTCACTTCAAGAACGAGAAATAATCACATTTTCTTACTTAACAGTGGAGTGAAACAACCGTGTAGCGAAACGAGCAGATCCCCCCCCCCCCTCCCCTAATAAACTTTTAACAGGGCACAGAGAATTTCCAAGTGTTCTAGTTAAAGCTAGATAAGAGAGGGGCCTCAGGTCAAAAATGCGAGAAAAGCTGACTTTCTGACTTGACAAATGGTCACTTTTACATGGAACACACTTATACATGTAATCACACAGGCACAAAGGCAGGGAAAAATAGACACTGAATAATTACTTAGTCATTATCACAGCAACCCATGAATTCTACAGTACTTTAATTTTTAACTTCTTATAAAGTAACTTGAGGTAGTGTCTCCAATCCCATCTTTTGGCACAAAATTAATAGCACAACAAAATGATAACAATGTACATGCAACCTTGGTATAAAACAACAGGACTATAAACTTGACACTCAAAACAAGGGTAGATTTACATGTAATACACACAGAAGTGCATAAGTGCAACAATTGTTACTCTTTGTAACGGAAACCTTCCCTAAAAAGATAATCAATGTGTGCTGTAAGGCATCTCATCATCATCATCATCATTGCTTTCCACACCAGAAGGTGCATAAGGCTGTTTCGGTTTCAGTAACATTAATTGTTTTACAGGACAGGGTTGTTAGTCCTGTGCGAACTGTAACCTCCAATCTGGAGGGCCATTGGAGAGTACTTAGTCCATGACCTACAGGTCTGGTATGGGTGGCCCTACCAGGAGACAATGCTCCTGCCATCATAGCTCTAGGAGTCAACTGAGAAGCGCAAGCTCCATGACCATGACATGGTGGCAATCCACCAGGGCACTAGAGGGTATCTACTTTGGGTAGACTTTTTACAGTCCCCTACTTTGCCATATGATTGTCCAGATTGTATGCTTAATAAAACTGTGCTATCTTGGGCTCTCAGTTAGTACTGCGGTGTGATTGGTCAATTTTATGTGCCATATTCCACTGTACGGGCTGCTAAATTATCCTTGACTTCAACAAGTTTCCTTTCCCATGCACTTGATTAACCTCAGAGATGTAATAAATATCTTACTAACCTCGTTTTCTTGGTCCATACTGTAAGTTACAGATCGTCATTTTTTCCCATTGATTTATGGCACATGTGCTTTGCACTTGGGCCATAAACCAATGGGAAAAACGTGGTCTGTAACTTACAGTATGGACCTCAAAACTCGGTTAGTAAGAGGTATGTAATGACTAGCACAACCTGGAAGAGTGCCAAAACTAAGGAAGGGCCCCCTCATCAGGTTGTATACCATGAGGAAGGAGGACCATGTTTTTCACCTCTCTCCTACCACTTCCACCCCCGTTGGTAGTGGCACTCTCCCCAAGATGGTGGAAGTTTGATTGAAACATATGATCTTGAAAATGACATGAGGAAATAAGGGACTGTTAACAGCCGTACAACTAAGTTGTTGTAGATTCTTTTGTTTCTTTGTTTGACTGTGCCTCTTATGAACACATTCAACAGGCAGAGCTGTTAGGAGAGACGCACAAGCCTCCACTGACAGAGGATGCAGTTCCCACATTGTTTTTGTATAACAATTTTAAAGCTGACAGTAACAGAAGAGTTTTCAGTGAACAACGAAGAATTCAAAAAGAAAAAGAACAGGTAATGGTACTGATTGCGGCCACATCTAAATTGTAATGTTCTTGATAACTTAACTTAATAAGTACATGTAGGTGCAATTATTGCACTCCAGGTTAATTTATTTTTGCTTCCGTGAATATTCTATCTGGAAACAATTTACATTTTTAAAAAAAGAAAATTCATTCAGTAATCCCTGTCATTTTCATTGTTTGTATTTCATTGGAGAAAGCTAAAGGATACATGTACGTGTTCCCAGCATTCTGCTTGGGCATCTTGTCACGTAATTTTCTTTGTCATAAGTCACGTGACGAAATTTCACAAAATTTGAAATTTATTCTAGGCTTGGTGATGGAAGCTGAAGGTTGTCTGCTGTAGTGAACTTTTACATCTGTAGAAGGAACCTCATTTCAAACTGCATTATTCCTTATTATTTCAAACTTTAATCACGTCTAAAGAAAGGGGTTCGTTGGTTGGTTGGTTGGTTGGTTAAATCGTTGATTGACTGACTGACTGACTGACTGACTGACTGAATGACTGATTGATTGATTGATTGATTGATTGATTGATTGATTGATTGATTGATTGATTGATTGATTGATTGATTGATTGATTGATTGATTGATTGATTGATTGATTGATTAGAAGAGAATCACTTTGTAAGGTCATTTTACTGTATCAGTTCAATGTTACTCCCTCTGCTAAACTGTGTGAACTCAGCGTGTGGAGCAAGACTACAGTGTGTGATCTTAGGGCTCGATTTTGTGGTGAATTTCAACCAGGCTGAAATTTTGGCCCGGTTCCAAGGGGGTTGAGATTATATGTACAGTCGACTCCCGATAACTCGAACCTTCAGGGGAAATTGAAAAACGTTCGAGTTATCGGGAGTTCGAGTTATCGAGGGTAAAATTATATAGAGAATGACCTGAAAGGAAAAGAAAATTGGTTCGAGTTAGCGAGGGTTCGAGTTATCGGGAGTCGACTGTATATGACGAATTTCAGCCCGGGCGCAATTTAAATTACGGTGCCGTGGGTAAAATGACATCAAGAGAAAGCGTTTTGAGGGAAATCACGTTGATTTCGCATGCCCAAGTAAACTTCTTAGCGTGGACTGAAATATGATTGCATTAACTTGAGAATTTTTTCAGCCCGGTTTTAGGGCTAAAAGTTGCAGCCCTGTTTGAGTAACCGGGCTGGAACTTTTCACCCCGGGGTGGAACTTTCTCCACAAAATAATCCCCCCCCCCCCCCCCCCCGCCCCCAAAGCGGGCTGAAATTAACCATGTGATCGGGCCCTTAGGCGTGTAAGGAAAATTCCGCTTTTTAAATACCGTACCAACCGTTTGATGTAAAGTTTCTTACTGCACTGTTTACGTAAAATTCTACCATGGCTACGAGGCTTAAGTAAATAAAACAACAGCAAATCAGAGATGAATAATTAATTCATATTGTTGCGTGTATATCCCCCAAGCCTCGTAGCCAAACTAGAATTTAATAGGGCAGTTTTCATTTGAGTGTCGAAAGTAATTTCGCGTTTGCGTTGGTTTTGCTTTTCGACGCTCTGTGATTGGTTGGTAAATCCCGCGCCACTTTCTCAACCAATGAGAAGCAAAACCAAAACCAATCGTGACTTGCTCGCATGCGTTTTCCCGCGCTTGGCGACGGTTACATGGATTTCTTAGCATTCTGATTGGTTCATCGTTCTGTTTACGTCTGTTGTTATTTGTCAGAGAGATAGACTGCAAGCAATTTCCACTGTCGCGTAAATTTTACGTGCGTACAGGCGTGAATTGAGCTGGCTTTACGTACGTAAATAAAATAAGAAGCGATGTATGAGCCGCACGCGTAAACGTAAAAAGTTGAACAGCATTCAACTTTTTACGTTTACGCACGCTTCTCTTACATCGCTTCTTATTTTATTTACGTACGTAAAGCCAGCTCAATTCACGTCTGTACGCACGTAAAATTTACGCGACAGTGGAAATCCACCTTAAGCCCCCCTCCGCTTGTTCGCTCCAGTTTTTTCGCGCGACCTCTCGACTATCCAGAAAGGGACAGCTTGCAGTCTATGAGAAAGATTACTTTGGTTCTGGTTTTAAGACACTCAATTGGGACCGCTCTGTATTATTGACATTGACTTTTATTTGCCTTTTTCCCAATATAGTGACAATTAATCCGGCCATAGCTTAATGTATGGCGAGGTGACCTCTAGAAACCACCAAGCTTACAGTTGAGGCCACCTCGTATGTAACAATATGCTTACATAGATAGTGCTGTAAGTGTGCAAATTGCCAATTCAGTAATTATTTTACTAAAAACTCTAGCAGTTTTTTCTTAAGGTTGGGAAAACTTGACAGAGAAGTGATTGAAACTGGTCTATTGAATCATACTTCCTTTTTCCAGATTTTGAAAGAATTACTTGGACCTTACTATGACATGAAACTCATCCCGCCGCACCTCGTCCAAGAGCCAAAGCTAGAAGGCGACGAAGAAGTAGACGATAAATTTAGCATTCAGTCGCTCTTACCTGGCTTCGGGAAGATATCAGAAACCGCCTGCCAAACGGACCACAATCCCACAACAGAAACGCCTTGTCAGACAAACACACCCAAGCTTGTTTCCACTGGGACCCAGTGGAGTGAGAAAGATTTTCTTCCAGATCCCCAAGTTATCGAGCAAGAGCATGCTTACTGTAAAAAGAGGCATGTTTCAGTCGCTTGCCAAGTAGAAACGTTAAGTGTTCCCATGACAAGAGCGGCCAAGTCAAGGAAAACTTATAAAACTATCAGAAGATTCGCCAATGGCAGAATTTTTACTATGAGGATGGTACAACGCTGAACGGTGCAATATGGACATTAGAGAACTGAAGCAACGATGACGGAGAGGCCAACGAAAACGCCAATAGAAAAAAATATATAACTTTAGTTTATTTGTGCTTCTTCGCGATTATTTCCACTCGTTCATCTTCTACAGAAACGGCGAACTAGCCGGGACTAAATTGGTAGGAGACTAGGAGTGACGTTCAAATTAAGAAAGAGAATGAAAAATTAACCGTCGCGTGTTCACGTCCTCCACAAAACCTCGGATTTTGTTATTTCACGTGTTTTACCGAGGACGACGGAGACATTGACCAAAATTTAAAACGCACGTTCACAGCGATTGTTTTTGCTCATTAAACCTATTTCCCGTTTACGGCGTTGTCGTCGCCTTTGTTGCTTAAGCTCCCTAAAGTTAATATAGATACTGCTCAATAATTATGTTTCATTTGAATAATCACACTTTCCATGGACTCGCATTGTACTGTTCAAGGGCTTGTTTTCAAGGATCATATCAACAAATTTCATCCACAAACTTAAAAGCTAGAAACACTGTGTGTCGTGCAATGAGCGATAACAACAAAGCATTGCGCTGCTATTACTGAGAAAATACAAAAAAGTAAAAAGCGCAACAGGACTCGATTGGAAATTAGTGAAAGTGTTTGTTAATTTTAAAATCTCCGGCATTGTTCAATCTTTGAAACCAGTACTTCACGACAGGTAGCGATCTCTATCTGGTAAGCCGGGAACTTTTAATGCCAAGTGTTTCTAGTTTTATATCAGCTATAGAATCGATTCTAAGATCGACTTCTTTTGTGTTATGAAGCTTTTTATCTTACTTTATTGTGTGAATGAATGCTGTTACTGTTTTACGATTTAATTGTTAGGAATAAAGGTTTCTAAATGAAGCTATAGCCTGTTATAACGGTCAGGGAAATGCCAGGAATACACAGCCCGCCTCGATTAGCTCTGCTATATGAGGGCTGTGTATTCCTGTAAAAGATATAAGTATATCAAATAAAGTTGTTGTTAATGTTGTTGTCGTCTTTTGTTGTTCAAAGTCAGGGAATTTTGCATTACGTCGGAAATTCTTAATTTTAATCTTAAACCCAAAGTCAGTTAAAAGTCAGGGAGTTTTATTTTTGGTTAGCTATTTGGTTTACAAGAGTTTCCTTGTTGGCAAAGGTAATGTTGTTCCAAAAATGATGTGCAAAGTTCCAAATCTAGTTCGCATGCTTTCGATTAATCACTTATCTCACGAATCTTGTTTTTAGGGTCTCCCTATCTGCTGGTAAAAAACAAAAACAAACATAAAACAAACAAACCAAAAACAAGAAGGAGTGAGAGTTCTGGGGACATGACTAGTTTGAAATTTGGAAGTCGTACTCGGTCGTGCTCAATCTCGTGATCGCACTTCGTAGGGAACGGTTACATTTTATTCGTGATATATAGCAGGGGATTCGAGATAACCCGCAGTAAATGTTCGAGAAACAATAAACAAAATCAAGGGAAACGGGATACAGTTTGACATAGCGGACCTTAATTTTAGGTAGCCGGTATTCGAGATAAAGGGGAACTTATGTTCTACTTGGCTTCTAGGCAGTCGGTTTTCGTATCGTCACGCATGCGTTGCGTGACAACCCAAATTAAGGATCATTGCCCGAGTACTACCCGTTGAGGTAGTGCCCGTGCCTGGGCACCAAATCTCTCTTCCGGACAAGTGACCGTGCTCGAGTACTGGACTAGGACTCCAAGTCTGAACGGGGCCATAGTCTATGTTCACACTTGGTGCCCGAGTACTAGTGCCTGGGAACCGGGCACAAAAATAGAAACGCGTGCACACATAGCCTCTTTCAGGCATTCAGTTCGTTGGGGCGCAGCGCAAAAAAACGCGCGAAAAATAGGCTGATTTAGCAACAGAACGGGAACGTCATTTGAGGACGCGAGAGCGCGCGGAATAGTCTGGATGCGAGTCTATTTTGACCATATATGGGCATTCTTGATGCGCGCGCCGTTGTCAACTGACGTTCCCGCGAGGGGAAGCGAAAGCGCTTTTTCTTTGTTTTTCGCGCGCCGTTTTTTCGCGCTGCGCCCCAACAAACTGAACGCCTGGAAGAGGCTAGTGCATACAGGGAACCTACTCGGGCACGAATTCTGGCGTGGATACTTGACAAAAGGCTGCGTTCACATTAATAACCAGCGGGAATCGTGCTCGGGCAGCGTACTTGGGAACCAAGTGTGAACATAGGCCTTATCACGGTTTTCGACGCCATTTTGACGAGTAGGCAAACAGGATCGAAATAACAGTGTTTGTATGGAAATCCGATGTCAAATAATTTTCATAAAACATCTCTTCTGAAAAATTCATGAATTGGAAACTTTTGGCACTAGGAAAAGGATTTCAAGAAAAAAAAAATTGGAGGGATGTAGCTGTACCAGAAAGCGTCCAGTCGTGTTTTGAACTTCCCATACATTTGTCTGTATAACGAACCAGCCGTGAACTGCTGTAAAAATAGCTCGCGGGAAAAAAAATACAGGGAAATGTATGGAAAGTTCAAAACACGACTGGACGCTTTCTGGCACAGCTACATCCCTCCAAATTTTTTCCTAAAATCCTTTTCCTGGTGCCAAAAGTTTCCAATTCATGAATTTTTCAGAAGCGATGTTTTATGAAAATTATTTGACATCGGATTTCCATACAAACACTGTTATTTCGAGCCTGTTTGCCTACTCGTCAAAATGGCGTCGAAAACCGTGATAAGGCCTATTTTGCCAACAATCATATCTAAACATTGTCTACTGCAGACGGTAACAAGAAGGCTTGCATCCTAGACACGAAAACTATTTAGCTACTTAAATAAACCACTTATATACAGATTTGGAGGCCCACTGATGATTGTCTTAAGCTGCGGCCTAAGTTAGGCCTGGGGCAAACGTCGAATCTTAGTCGAACTTAATTCGTCGAACCTATTAATTTTGAAATAGGCGCATGAATGGTGCGACGTTTGCCGCAATTAAGTTCGACTCAAATTAATTGGTTCGACTCCATCATAAGTTCGACTTGCCAAGTCGGATAATGCGACAGTGGTTCGGCGTTACAGCAAACGCCGTTCTAAACACGCGCTGAACTCAATTCATAAGTCATGCAAATTACAAAATAATCGATTCAAATGTGATGGACTGTGCAAACGTCACAAAAATACCGACTCCCCCATCTGCCAAACGCTAATTCCCCCCCTGACGAGCATGCGCTGTACAGACAATTTTTCGCGACCAGAAACGGCGAGCTATCGAAAGTCATTGCTGACATCGCACAGCGTGGTGGAAATGTGTTTTTCGTGTTTCATGAACACCAAATATAAATGATTGAAATGCGAATTGCCTATTTGCAATAAATGCTTAGTGTTTGAGTCTTCTCTTTCTATTTTTCGCAATTAATTGCCAAAGAAAAGCCCGACGAGCACTATATTTCGGCATTTCGCTAGCAAGTCCTAACAATAACTAGCCGCGCATCGAGTGAATAGGGACCTTACGAATGCAAGACGGTGACGCAAACGAAAACGTCATTTGACAGTTTAACTTTATTTCATTTGTGCTACTTCACGATTATTTTAACTCATTCAACTTGTACACAAACGACAAACTACCCAGGAACCAAATTGGTAGGAGTACCGTTCAAGTTAAGAAAGAAAATGAAAAATTCACTCCCGTGGGTTCACGTTCTCCACAAAACCTTGAATTTGGTCATTTCACATTGTTGTTTTGCAGAGGACCACAAAGAAATGTACCAAAATGTAAAACGCACGTGCAGAGCGATTGTCTTTGCTCATTAAGCCTTTTGTGTTGTGACGTTGTCGTCGCCGTCGCCGTGGTGTTTTCGTAAGGTCCCAAATAGCACGTGGACACGTGCTTATTCCCGTGTTTCACGAACTGCAACTTGTGAATTAGGGTCTACGCAGGTTCGACGTTTGCTACCACACTGGAATTAAGTCGACTCTTTGTCGAACCTATTTTTAATAAATTCGACGCGACTTAGATTCGACGTTTGCCCTAGGCCTTAGACTCTGTTTAAATAACTGGCCCTATGTCTCGTGTTTGATATATTACATTTCGTTTTGTACAGAGATAATCACATAAATTCTAACAAAACCATACACGACAACTCTATCTCACTAGAAAGTCACCCCACACTGATCAACATCAAGGTGAAACAGTGAACTCAAAAATATTTATTGAATTTATTTCTTTGTTAAACTGAGACATTTTAACATATCTTATCTTGAATAAATCATATTTTTTTTAATAAATCAAATTACACTTTCCATTTAAGTTAACATAAAGCAAAAAGTTATATATGTAGTTTCTATATATCGGTACAAGCAAATTCATTAACTAAACCGTTTTCCACAGGAAAACTACCCAATACTACAAACTAAACCTTTTTTTTCTTGCGTACATATTTCTTTCATTAGAAAAAGTGGGCTAGAAATATTAAATAATATAGAATATATATGTCATTCTAAACTTTGTTTACTTAGCGATATGAAGATCTTATTTATCAATTTCTGGATTTATCAAATAGCAAGCGAAGATTTTAACTAAATATTGTCATAAGAAACGTTTACTCTTCATTCTTAGAAATGGCATATTTCTACGAATCTTAAATACTCCAAAAGTGCTATTCAATAGCTAAATATCTGTATCTACACTAGAACTTTCCTTATCACAAATTAGCAAATGCTGGGTTATATACAACTACTGGCGATAAATTCGCCTTTTTCATGCAATTTTCTCATTAGAAGGATAAATGTCCTGTTGACCGGATTCAATCTTCAACAAAGTTAAATACTAAATACTTATACGAATTCTAAATATCATTTGATGATCTTGACGCACAATGAAAATAACAACCAAGACATAATTAATAATTAATTGTTTCATCGTATACTCAACGACAGAGGGAAATTTGCTCCACGCAAATGAGACCGGCAAGAGAAAAAAGTACATTTTCAAGGTTTTTCTATAGACTAGCGTTCGAAGGGCCAAGCGGGTCCCCCATTGGGGGCCTAATTTTAGAGGGCCATTTCGCACGAAAAGGGCCTTCGGGGATTTTCGAGGGTGGCCTTCTAATAAAGAACTTAAGAATTAATGACAAATTTGTGTTGTAACATCTACATTTTCATACATTAAAATTTTCATAAGCGCTTTGATGGCAGAATAAACTTTAAGTATAGAGTTTCAAGTGTGTAACATGCAAAACTACATGTATTTCAGATATGACCAGGTTCGCACAAGCTACACTGTGTTATTATATCAAATCTCTTTGGAATAGAAACATAGCCTTGCTTGGTGAAATTTGCGCCGCCTTTACGTGAATTCATAATTTTTATTTGCGATAATTTCACAATGCTGCACTCTAAATTAAGAATAAACCCTTGGTTCAATTTAATAAAATTTTTACATTTGTAGTTAACAACCGTGACCTTTGATGTGACATGCGCACATAAAAAGAAACTCAATGAAGAATTCAACAACGAGTTCAATAATCATAGTTAACCCTTTCACTCTAATAACCAGGGCCCAGTTGTTCAAAGCCCGATTAAGCTAATCCTGGTTTAACGTGAAGTTTGATCCGAGTTTAATTACTAACCAATAAGTATTTTGCAAAAGATTTTCGCCCTACTGTTTTGACTTAGACTTTTCTTTACCTTTGGTTAAAAATCAGCTTTTAAAAACATTTTTAACGAGCGAGATACAAACCTCGGTTAACTTTGAATCGGGGATTAGCGTTAATCGCCTTTCGGACAACTGGGCCTAGTGTTAATTCTCCTGACTGACTGCCACACATTTCCTTATGAAGTTAGTTCACAGAATTTGGTGTTACATCAAACAATGTCACCTAGTTGATGATTTTCTTTATTCTCATCACCTGTCTGGTTGACAATGTATTGATAACATGACGAGAAATTAAATATTAATCACTCCTGGGAATGAAAGGGTTAAAGACTTCTAACAATGTTTCTTTTGCGCACGAGCGTGTGGTAACAAGAGTCCAGATTATTAGCTACAAATGAAAACGCTTTTTTTTCAATTGGCCCCTGCGTTTTTCCATTAATTTCTCTTGAAACGGTACATTACCGGCGTCATTTACCTCAGGGAACCAATACAATTTATGAAAACTGTAAATATTCTGTGATGAGCATACCTGCTGATAATTACATAGTTTCTTTCTTATCAGTAATATAATACCATTGTCTCTTTACCACACTCTAATGAGATATTCCTTGATCCTGTTTACGAAATGAAGGGAGTAAAAAATGCAAAATATGTACTATAGTGTCGGTGCACAAATAACTCAGATAATGTCTAATATTTGGTAATGTCCCAGTAATATGGCGAAAACAGAGACTGCTACTAATTTGTAATAACACAACAACCATTCACTTAGTTTTTCTTTTAGTTATCTCGAAGATTCTATCGTTCCTACAACTACGGCCTCTTGGCTATTAAATGACCGCAATTACACACTAGCTAAAATATGTGTGTCTACCGGCGTAGAGACACTAATCGCCATTTCGTGCGTTATACTAACCCTTCGTCCCGCAGTTAGAGCTTGTCAAGCTAGTCAAACTAGTTACGATAATCATGCTAGTCAACCACCGGACCTGAAGCTACTGATTAAGCTGGTCAGCTAGTCAAACTAGAAACGGTAATCAAGCTTGTCAAACTAATCAGCAAGTTAAACTAGTCAGGCTAATTACACTGATATGATCAAGCTAGTCAACTAGTTATGAGAATCAAACTAGTCAAACTAGCTAGCTAAAATCTAGTCAAGCTAGTCAAACTAGCTAGCTAAAATCTAGTCCAGCCAGTCAAACTCGTGAAATTTGTCAACCTGTCCCATTCTACTTTGTTAATTGGAAAGCGCTGTATCTGAATCGTATCACGTTACTTTTCTCCTTATATTTTCCTTTCTTATTCCTCTTTTTTCTTTTAGGGAAAAGTAGGGGGTGATGAGAATTCACGAACCTTAACGTGAAGCCAAACATGTGCTTCTCAGTTTTACCCTACTTCATTATACCTAATATGCTGCCATTAAATTTCAACGCACTATAAACTTGCAGATATTGCATTCGTATTTGGGACTGCATGTTTTACATAACTAAATTCCTATTATATTTGTACCCCAGCCAATCTTGAAGTAATGCATGTCAATTGCATCGGTTTCAGGCTTATGGCATTGCTATAACGCAATGAAGTCTTCCATTTTTTTTGTTGTTGTCCATTTTGGTTCTATTTCATAGCAAAAATGCTCTAAGCTAAGAGCTTAACACATCAAATTTTTGCAAGCGAGTTGATGCCTGAAACCTCGTAATTGAGCCGTAAAAACTGCCTAAATAGGGCTAGATGATGCAAACTTTTTGATAATAAATCCTCATTTAAAATAGTATAAAAACTGTTTAACACATTTCACAAATGAAGTTTTTTTATCTATCTACATGATTGTTATTTTTATACTTATTTCATCTTATTAAATACACAATAACCTTGATAAATTTAACTTTTCTTATAGTTTCAGTGAAAGATAACTCAACAAATAGAAGGCTTTTCATCCATACGATAAATAAGAATATCGGCTATTTTTGAACGAAAAATAAATCTCTTCGCGGAATGATAACACAAGTATGCGAAAATTTGTTTTCACCAAATAGTTTATGTAAATATTATTTTTTAAAATTATAAGCAATTTCTTACAAATTCATTTTTACGTACCTAAATATAAAACAGCATTTTCATTTTTTTTTGTACAGACAGTGGCGTCTAATTCGTTGGCTTCGTTGTGAGCATTTCCTAACAATTTATAAGCTTTACAACACGATGGCAAGAACTATATATCTTTTCGAAACAAGAACACAAAATTGGTTGAATTAATTTCACGGCATAGTATTCAATTGGGCGACTAGGTTTATCTTCGTAAATGTGCGCGTAAGCAAATTAAATAATTAACAAAATCTCGGCAAGCTGCTATCAAAAGCTCTTGAAAAAAAAACTTTAAAGAAAAACTTAACAACACTTTCTATCCAATTCAATTAACCTTACCTTGGAATTTGGGTTAATTTGTTAATAATTTGTATCACTTAAAGCATTCTTTCATTCGTTGACATCTTTTGTCTAGATAACCTAAGTATTTACAAGCTTACCTCCTCTCCACTATGCTTCTACAAAGTGTTTTTATCAAAAGCTATCTCCACGGTTGTCACGCACCGAAAAGACTGAACTTTGAAGCAAAACAGCAAAAACGTGTTATCTTGCTGACTACGTTCACACACTACTTTAATTCGCTATAGTTCTGCTACCATAGCAACACACATCTCACCACCTTAACGCATGCCAATCCCACCAGACATAAACGTCATCGTGTCACCCTGTCCACTTGTAGCCAACGTCGACTGCGTATGACTGCTGCTTGTTACCGAGGTAACCGCTGGGGGCCAGGGATCTGCAGTTGGCCTCAGTCCAGAGGACATAGAGACCTGGGTAGAGTCAGGGTACTGCGCCTGCTCTGCGGAGGGTTGCCACGACCGCTGGAAGCCTCCCATTTGCTGCTGAGATGACCAGAAGTCAGTGGTCGGCGAGCGGACTCCATTACCCGTGGGAGACGAGTAGCGCCGCTGACCTCTCATGGCGAAACCTTGATGCTTCGGTGACCACGCCTCAAAGGGTGAAGACGGAGGTCTGGGGAGAAAAAGTACTTCTTTTCATTTTCCGGTACAAGTACGACCAAACGACTTATCTTTATCATTACAGTCATCTTCTCTGCACATTGGATTTTAACCAAAATGAAGCGATGATAGAGAAAAAGAATGCCGCGTTTGATTGATTCAGAGCTTACAACACAAAACAGAACGAGGTTCACTTCTAACCCAGTGATACATTTCTGCACCAGGCAATTTCAGCAGTCCCAATCAACCCAACCCCCTCCCCAAGGTATTAGGGAACTTAAGCAGCGACGACGGCAACGGCAACGAAAACGTCACCTGGAAATATAACTTTATTTCATTTGTGCTACTTCGCGATTATTTCAACTCGCTCAACTTCTACAGAAACGCAATAACGAGAAATTAGACAGCTGAGACTTAGCTGAGACGCGGAGCATTTGAACAGCTCGTTTGTTTCGACCGCCGGGCATCTGCCGATTTGTTTTCAAATAATCCCTATGACAGGGGTTTAGCCCTAGCCTGCGAACGCAGACGTATTTTCGGCTGTCCCTTCTCTCCGCCGAGAGAAGCGACAGCCAGAAATACGTCTGCGTTCGCAGGCTAGGTTAGCCCAAAGGGGATGGGCACTTCTTGAAATGACTGATGCATTACGTGTAGTACAGGGATATAAGATTGTTGCCTTAGGAAAGAGATTCAATGGATAGGCCATTTCTGGAATTAAGCAAGTGCCAAAAGTTTCAAAATCTGAAACTCGTCCACAAGGCAGGGAGTATCTCAAAGGGAAAGTATCATGGGGTTTCAGGTATCTTTGGTTAAAAATGATGAAATAAGACCTTCAATCAGCTGCTAAATAATTCTAGAATGACGAGAGGAAAGAAATCAACTCAATTCTTGAAAGGAACAACTCGTGATCTGTTCTAGCGCATTTTGGAAACAAAATTGCGAGAACTTGAAAAACATTAGCCTAACATTTTTCAAGTTTCAATCCATACCGGCCTACTCTGTCTCTGGCCAGAGGTACTATTCGACAGTTTTATTGCACTGGGTGATAATTTATAACAAACTTCACAATTATTTCTTTGTTTCTGCTGACAGACAAACATTTTGGGGTTTTGAAATGACAACAAATTTGCGTGATACTTTCCCTTTAAATATAAAAGGGAAAAAAGTACATTTCTTTACCCGTAATTCTGTTGCAACCCACGTGACTCATCCAAGGCTTTATCAGGTAATCCCGCGGGTCGAGGCCCTTGACGCCTGCCTCCCAAGCCACTCATTCCAAACGCTGCACGACCGTCCATCTGACCTTCAACAGGAACCTCTTCAGACGAACTTGAACCAGAACGCACGGAAGAGAGGCTACTGGCCGAGGAGAGCCTACCAGGGGACTGGCTCGAACCATAAAAGCTGTCCCAAGATTGACCTTGATTTTGGCTTCGCTTCCAGTCCTCGGCTGACATTTGACGACCGAATCGACCATAATTACCCTAAAAGAAAAACGGCGGAGAGAAGAAACTCAATCGAAGTGTGTGTGTTTCGAAGACAATATAGCATTCCTGGGACACGTTTCTCGAAAGTTTCCGTAATTTATCGAACCTGAAAACTCCATTTTACGTACATAATGTCCCGGAACGGAGATACGGTAATTATTCGTTTTGGAAGTTAAATTTTATAATTTTGATACCTTGATGTATCATGTATCATTTCTAACAAGTTTGAACTGATAGTAAGTACCAAATGATAAAAATGGATTAAGAGAATAATACGACCCGGAAAGTTATCAGGACTTTCGAGAAACTTCAACAGGAAATTCATAATTACAAAGATTAACAGATGATATACCCCGCTTCTACGATTGATGGTTTGAGTTTTCGGCTTCAACAACTGACCTTTGTAAGCTGTTCCATCGACGCATACTAATGTGTATGATGAGTTAGCTGTTTTTCAAGTCGAAAATTAGATTTTTGCTCTGCTAATAGGTAAATAGCTGTACTCGATATTTCTTTTCCAGCAGCAGATCTAGGGGCCTCTGTACCCCCCCCCCCCCTTCTCCCCCTTCCCCTTACTGTAGGAGGTCCCACAATATAAGTCTAAATCTCCCACAATTAACAAACCTGCTGGTACTGCCACTGTTTGCCAGTTCCGTCTCCATGCTTTCCTGGACCAGCTTTCTTCCCCTCGGGTATTGTTCCCCCGGGGAATTTCGGCTGGACGTTCCCCTGTAGTAGCATCTCATTAATGTACTGAGGGGCGGTGTTGCCGTATAGCCTGCTGAGATTGTTACCATGGGGAGGTCCCTGTATATCGATCACTGGCGAGCTCGGGGTGCCTCCATCATGTTTAAACTTCTGCTGAAGGAAGTAGATATGCTCCCGGTACTTGTACACCTGGGAAGGAATTAATGTACGTTTGGCGTTACAGAACAAAAAGGTAATCGGAAATAGACCCTTCTCCAAAATGGCGGGAACAGATTTGAATGAGTTAAAATTGAACTGAATGAAAAACTGATACCAGCACTGGAAAGAGCACCTTTGCTTTAGTAACCTTGCAAAGTTTCAGCATAATAGGTGTTATATCAGCTTAGGAAATGTAAGATGAAACTTGACAAATTTACAGACGTTTGTATGGCTGAGGGTATACGTCATACCCCCAGTGATACAAATGTCTGCAAATTTTCCATTTTTCAAATTACATTTTCTCAGCTAATATGACACCTGATATGCTGAAACTTTGCAGGGGTGCTCTGTCTATTACTGGTATACGTTTTTAATTTTAACTTATTTGAATTTTCCGCCGCCATTTTGGAGAAAAGCCATTATCATTAGGCTTATGTCTTCAACGATGACGTTAAGGAAATCGACTAGTCCCTCGTGATTTCGCGCAAGAATTTCATACCAGGAGAGAACAGAAGAACTGCTCCTAAAGGCCATTTCTACGACAGAAAACGAACGTATGGCTCCAACAAGCAGAGCCCGTGGTTGGCAATAGTTCCCGAGTACAAAAGAATTGGCAGTCTCCGGACACCTGACCACTCGGCGGCCATGTTGAGTCTCAGGAGAATAAAAAGCTTTAATTTTGGATGGTAAGACTCGTATCTGGCCGAGGATTACCGTGCGAAAACAAAGCTTTTTATTCCCCCGAGAATCAACATGGCCGTCGAATGATAAGAGTCTATTGCTTCTCTTTCCCGCCACTACCTTTCTCACTTGTCCCAAGCCCTTACGTTGATGATGATGATGATGATGATGATGATGATGATGAAGACGATGATGATGATGATGATGATGATGATGATGATGATGATGATGATGATGATGATGATGATGGTCTGTACGAACAGGCAACAGGCGTATCCATTTTACGTTGTGCAACTCCAAATTCAAATGACACTTTTGCGTCACAGCCAGTCACATAAAAGAATGATTTTTTTTTTAATCTGGAGCTTCGTCGCCATAAGGAGCACCTTGCCTGTACGCTACTCAATTTACTGTATGGGCATTGATAGTTGAAAAACCCTTACTGTGAAGACCTAAGATAGATACCTGTTCCTGTAGAGAAGAGATCCTAGACTGCGCATTCTCCAAGTCTCGCTTCAGTTTGTCTTTGAGCGACAACACACGCTCCTTCTCTTTTCGTTCATTCAGAAACTCTTCACGGTATGTTTCATTCTAAAAATACAACAAAATAACATCATTACTGAAACGGGTTATCCTCCTTCGTGGGTGAAAGGGATTCCTCTAAATTTGTGTTATCGTGAGTTTTGAATTCTTCGAAACAGACGAATAATAACTAATGCAAGCACTTTTAACCCTCCCAGCCCTAGTTTCAATTAGTACATTATCCCCGGGAAGGAGGGGGGGGGGGGGGGATATAAAAGATTTCTGTTTTGTGGGCATGGTGCGAGCAATTGTTTACCCATAAGATGTACCAACTCTAAAACAATACACTAAGTGACAGTTGACTAACATTTCCCTTCCTCTCATATTTTTCGGCTCAATGGCCTAGAAGGTAACGCTATACCTCTAACGGACGTCTCGTTTTAGATGTTAGCACCCAAGGGGTAACAAACCACTAATTTTAACCCCTAAAATGTACGACGATTACTCCAGTCACTTTTATATCGGAGACGCCCCCAACCTGGGACATTATCCTCATTGCTCTCCATACATTTTTATAGTAGTAGTTGAAAATAATTTGTTTGAACATCAAGATATTTTGTCTCTGGTGACCATGATCAAGTAGTGATACTGTAAGGAGAAACTGGATGTTGGTCCTATTGCGGTTTTAAAAAAACTTCCTTTAGCGCTTAAATGTTGGATTAGCATTAATCCCTTTCTTACAACCGGGCCTGATGTACAATTGCTAAGTAGTTACAGAAGGCACATGGTCTGAGGGTTGGAGGTATACAACTTCTACACTTTGAAGCGGAGATGGGTCGTTTGACAATAAACTTTGCTTCAAGGGTGAAGCAAGAGAAGTGGAAACTTCCTTTAACGCTTAAACGTTGGATTAGCGTCATTCCCCTTTCTTACAACCTGGCTTTCGTGTACAATAGCAAAGTGGTAAGTAAAGGTAGATAGTCTGAGGGATGGGTTTCCGCACTTTGAAGCGGAGATGGGTCCTGTGACAACAAACTTTGTTTTTAAGCAAGAGAAATGGAAACTTCCTTTAGCGCTTAACCGTTGGATTAGCATGAATCCCCTTCTTGCAACCGGCCTTTCATGTACAATGGCTAAGTAGTCAGGGAAGGCAGATGGCCTGAGGGTTGGGGGTACAATTCCTGCACTTTGAGGCGGAGATGGGTCGTGTGACAATAAACCTTGCTTCAAATCAATGTACATTTTCTCTCTCTACACAGAAAATCAAAAACGACTTCCGCGTTAACGGTCTGTCACAAAATTAAACAAGTGCCTTTTTTGATCGGTTTCTCAAAAAGAGGGCTGCGTTTTTCTATCCGCTTTTTCTTAAACAAGGGCAAAATGTGAAAGGCTGTATAATATTATTTTCCATTCTACAACTTCTACTTTTCAGTAACGTTAAATTGGTTGTGTGTTGTAGAGGGCACGAGTCTACTATCTTGCACGAAGTGAATAAAAAACATTCACGTTATAAAATCGCGACATTGGGGGGTAGCTACAGTAAAGTCCTAAATTAGCTCGCGTTTTTTAAACTTTGAATAAAAATGGAATCTCCTACCTGTCTCTGAAGTGCAATCATCTGTTCAATGCTTGGCAAACCGTTGTCGTGAATCATCTTCTTCAGTCTCTTGAAGTCGTCAATTTGGTCTTCTTGATCACAGTGGTAGCGCACATATTCTTCACTTTTCACCTAAAAAGCAAGCGAGTCAGTAAATGTTATTATCATTCGATGTATTTTTCCCTCCTTTTCATTGGACGAGAGTAAGCCACGTGACCTGCAAATAACTGCTTACAAAAATGGTCTGCTCATGCGCAATACTGTCCAACTGTGTCTTGCTGCAAATAATATTCTGCTCGTGCGTACTTGAAATCACGTTTCTTGCATGAAAAATGGCAGATCGCTTCCCTGAGCTGTCAGAGAGTGATTTCCAAAAAATAATCACGAAAAACAAACTCGGTGATCGAATAGTAAAACACTCCCAATTATTGGATTCGGTTGTCGCAAAATATCCTGATTTGTCAGTGTCTCGCAGATCTATTATTTGCCTCAGCCTTCGACTTCGGCAAATAACTGATCTGCTCGCCACTGACAAATCAAAATATTTTGCTCAACCTCATCCAATAATTGTTAATTGTTGTAAGAAAATATTGGTGAAAGTCCTATTTATAAGCCGTTCTTGGTTATTTAACCCCATATAAACAATCCTCGGATGACCTCTGCTAATCCTAAGATTTAAGAAATCTTTTAATCTCTCAAAAGCCTTTAGATGTTTATTTAGACTACCTTTGGAGGCGTTCCGTGGCAGACTACATTTGTGAGCTATAGTTTTCTTTGCCGTTGTTACGAGGAAACGTGCACCAATCATAAACCTGAAAGCTTTCAATTTAGGGAATTTTTCGATTTAACCTGTTCGCGTATTTTCGATAATCACTTGTCACGCGAACCTCCTTATGTGCTAGTAAGCAACAAGAAGGAGTGGGAGTTCTGGGGACATGACTGAATTGCAATTTAGAAGTCGTGCTCGTATTCAAATATTGAAATGATGGCAGCTACAAATGGCGCCTTCACAAGCTGATGTCCGCAGACAGAAGTGATGCGCGCGCTATATAACCATCATCATCGTCGTCAACGCCATCCTCATTTCATCAACATCACCTATTTGAAAAAAACAAATCAGCACTGCGTGCGTCTTTCCTAATTGTATGCCTAGTTCATTTTTGTATCCTTGATCGAAGATAGCCAACTGACTGACACGAATGAAACAAAACTGAATTCAGAACGTACTTTTAACGATTTCATATTCTTGGACAGGTTTTCCACCTGTTGTCTCAGGGATTTTTGTTCAGCAATGGAAGCGAACTTTTCTTGCGTCTCTCGTTCCAGCATCTCTTGCATCTCCTGGCAGCGATACAGTACTTGGTCAAACTCTTGTTTTTGTGCGTGTTCATTCGCCTGGTATTGGGTTAAGGCATCCTGTAGCTGTCGTTTCTCTTGTTGTAGTTTGTTGATTTGAGCGCGTAGTGCGTTTTCCTCTTTGGTGTGATTATCTTGTAATTCTCTCACGCTCTTTTCCAACTGCAAAAAAATGTATATCAAACTAACTTAGAATCGTTACAACACCAAACATTTTTTAGGCGCAACTACATTACATTACACTAAACATGTCGGACCGGCAAAATATATCAATCATTTATTTACCCATAACGTAACATCACATATCTTTCACATATACCACTCATCATCATTCAAATCCTAGCAATACAATGTGAGTAGGATGTTTCGTCACATGAACTTAGTTTGATGGCCCTAGCTCCTACGAGTCTCCAGTAGCTCAGTGAAAAAGCATCCAAACTACAGTCCTACAAAAGTAAGTTAAGCCAAGCTTATACACTGTTAATACTGTCCTTCCCGTGCTCCCCTAACCCTTTTCAATGTTGTTTCTTACAATTCTGCTAGCCAATCTTGCGAACCAACATTGCGAGGTCCATCCCAACATATAAGACTAAGAGTGTAGTAATCAGAAGGTGATAGGTTCGACTCCTCCAGGGAAAACTCGGAGTTTCTTTTGAATAGAAAATACGAGTTTTCACAGGAGGAGACGAAGTATTCCTGTGTCAATGGCTGAAAAAATACATGTATCAGTTTTAGTCCCCAGGTTTAAAACATATAACATCACATCTCTTTCACCTGTGGCAAAATATATACCGTCTTAACCTGTTCATGTGCTACGGAGTAGAGCGAGTAGGTACCCTGTGAAATTACTTACACCGCAGCCCACCGCAAAACGGTCAGAAACCGGCGAGTATCTATTGAAAGAACCCGGATGTGCAAGGCGCGAAAATTGGCGCGCTCGGCGCGCTCCGATCCGCTACAGTTTTCGAGTTCAGCTCTCGTTCTGCAGAGCGAGTTCACTGTTTTTTCTCTCGAGTTTTCCCTTTGCGAGCTAAGAAGCAGAAGACGATTCAAGTTCACCCCCTGTTGCTTTGGTAGAAAGGTACATTAAGTAAATTTATTTAGAAATCAGGATTGAGGGACATTTTGTCAGCTTTTAAGCTAAAACAGAAAGTGTATCTGAAACAAAAAACTTTTTCTTTCTTCGCAAATCAACTTCATGCTTCAACTTCAATGTCACTACTCCAAAATCAAAAGTTGTAAGATTTAAAATTTTAATACTTTTGATTTTGGAGTACTGAAATTTTTGACCCAAAATGTTCCATGTCCGACATCAGGTCCTGTCCAACGTAAGGTTAGATTACCTGAACAGAAAATAACTTAGCTTTTGTGCCATGTGCTAGGTTTATAAAGAAACAAAAAATGCCATGTCGGCAGTTGCCCAAAAGTCTCCACAGAGCGTTTCAAAAACTCATTTGTAAATTGACTAAAATTAACTAAGTTACGTCTTATATATAAGCTTCAGACCTAGCTATTTAGAAACTTTAAAGTCTATAGTCTATAATGTTATTGTAACTTAAGATACACTCTTTTTTATGCGAAATTTGCGAAATTTTAAGAATATTTTAGGAAAACACGAGGCTAAGATTTTGAAAAGAATATACTGTAATTTTGTGTTGAAAATTTGTAAATACATTTAACAATTATCTGTTTTTAACCAAAGCGGATAAAATTCTTCCTTTCTCTAAACAGCAAAACTAGCCAATAAAACGACAAAAACCTGCACTAGCCAAATGTCCGATGCCAATGACAGTTCGATACAGATCTGGACACCAAACACTTGGATACCCCAATACATTCTATAACGGAAATGTCATACTGATAAACTATAATCTAAGAATATTCACTAGAATATTTTCAGCCTAACATCGGCAGAAAAATAAGAATTTCCAGCCTGGGCCGGAAAAACAATATTCTTGTATATATAAATTAAATATTATTATATTAAAAAAAGAGTGTACGTATTCTTATCTTTTGATTGCATAAGGACTCCTGATTGAAAAAAGACATTGTATTAATTTATTCTATTACCTGGGATTTCTCAGTAAAAACCTTGCTCAATTCCTCCTTGGCCTTGTTCAACTCTTTCTCTACGCTATCAAACTTTCCCTTGGGAACTTGCTCTTCGCTGGAGCGAATAACGCTACCATTCAACACTGTTTTGTCACCACTTCCCTCATTTTGCATGTTCCTTACTTGCTCGCGAGTACAAGCTGATTCATTTGCACCAGTACTGTAGCCATTGTAGTCTTCAGTTCCAACTTTGCAGTCCTTTGCACTGGCTCTGCTGTTACTCATATCTGTAGCCATATGCCTCGGGATCTTTTCCTCTTTCATAACATCTAGTTTATTAGCAAGAGCGGAACATAGCACATCTTTGATTTTCAGCGCTCTCTCTAGTTTGTTTGTCTTGCAAATGTAACGTACCAGTTGGGAGCTCAGATAACGCGAACACTCTGAAAAGGGACAAAACACAATTTCATTTGAAATGAATGAACTTTACTTGGCGTGTTTTCCATTTGCCAGAATTGGCTGAGTAATGAACAGGGGCACCCAACGGATCGTTTAGGTATATTATCTGTTCGGAAGACCCTTAATCTCCTACAATTTTCTGAAGGGAATTTTCACCTCGAGCTTTCATGATACGGGAAATGTAAGGCCTAGTATTTTCGAATTGATAAAAGTTTGGTTTCAGGTACTGAAGAAAGGTAAGCTAAGATTTTCGGAAAGGAAATAAGACCTAAGGTTTTCGAGAAATGAACAAAAATGCCCTAATAATTTCGAAAAGACTCAAGTTCCCCCAGAATGACCGAACAGATAAAAATATTATAGCGCGGCCTGAAATGAACCTACAAAGCTTTAGAGGCACTCCACAGACCTAAAATTGCGTTTCAAAGGATTTGAGAGAAACCTGTCGTTGGGTGCACTGAGGGCTTTTGAGGGCATATTTGTGTAGGCTATTCAGTTTGATCTGGACGATCCTTTAGCTGTCCCTGAAAGTTTTAGGGAATTAATCTTATTCTCTGAATTTACGCCGGAGCCGTATGTTGTTGGCTTCACGAAAATACCAGTAGGCCTTTTTTTTATTTCTTCGCATTTTAACGACATATTTGCCCCTCCGAAAACCAAAGGGATTAGTTTCCAGTGCTACGAAAGCTTGAGCTGTCACTTTCCTGAAGAAAACTCGATTTTCTAAACAACCAAATCCAAACTTTTGAGACCTTCCGAACAAATATCCACCGAAATGAAACGTTAGGCATCCTTGTTTAATAAAAAAAATTATATTACATAATTATTTCTTCATTATCGAGATAATGGCATATTGCATGCATTCATTGAAGTTATCAAGTCACTAATTTAAATTATATTGAAAAAGAGGTATTTATTAATCCTAATAAGCAATTTGTATGGGTCAAAGGTTTTAGGCTTAAAATATTTTCTTGAATAACAGGTGGCACAATTTTTTACCCGCTACAAAGAGGGGTGGTTACTTTAAGGAAACTTTCGGAGGCATAATTTTCAGTGTTTTCTCAACTCTAGATAGTTGGGAAGTGGGAAAGGGATGTATTAATACCTGCCTCATCCCTTAAGTTACTGGCTGGAAACTGTAGCACGTGGCACTGTGGGTGCCCGGGGAAAGAAGGGAAGGGGAGAAATGGTGAAGTGACTCCCCTATTCCTATTTTTCTCCTTCCTATAAGCCCCTGCTTCGCACTGATCGTTTCCATGACTCCGCCAGCTTGTATTCGCACTCATTCCCAAACTCCCTTACAAAGAAGGGATGATACTGTGGAGGAGGCAATATTAATATGGATACATTGTTTATTCTAAAATGTGGCTTTGCGGAAATAATGGATTTGTCAATTCCAACACCAGGGGGGGGGGGGGGGGGGGGGGGGGTACTCCCCTATATGGGCTATACGGGGATGTGCCGCTGGATAGGGTATGGTTTTTGGCCCCTCTGTCCTGAACAGGGTATATAATTTCAAGCGAGTCTGTCCCGGACCCGTCCTAGACAGGGTATGGTTGCAAGACTGTCGTCCAGTATTTGGCAATCCCAAATCAGAGACGTTAGTCTGCATTTATTTTAGTGAACAATGCTTCACGTCAATTGAGTTTCCACTTAAGGTTCACCGCTGTTAATGCGAAATTTTGGAATTTTTCGCCATCACTTCTAGGAAGTGTATTATTTTATCTGTTGTAATTGGTATTCGCATTTCAATGCGTGGAACATCACGTCCGGTAAGTGACAGTGGGCCTTTAAATGTCATTACTATTGCCAATAAACACTTGTGTAACACAAGAGCTAGATGTTGTCCTCTGTCCTGAATAGGGTCTTGAAATTGAGGACATTTTCCTACACAGGGTGGGTATTTAAGGTTATTTTCGTCCTAAACAGGGTCAGGGTTTTAAACCCCCAGCGGCACCCCTACACCCAACAGTACCTACCTTCTCCCCCCCCCCCTCCCCCCACCACTCCCGACTGACCCCCGATCATTAGCATTTGTAATTCCTGTGGATCTTCCATCTCATTACCTCAGATGTAGCTAATAGAGATTCTTTTTATGTATTTACTGATGAACTTATTATTTAAAACAAAGGGACAGTGATTTTAGATGAAAGTCATGAGGTCATCAAATGACTGGGGGCACCCCCCCCCCCCTGGGACTGGAGGGGGTGAGATGGGAACTGCTGGAATTTAATGATGCATTACCATAAATAAAAATATATCAGTACATGAAATTTGCAGAATTGCATTGAATGTCCCTATTGTAAAGGAGGATTTGACGACTGAATACCTTTTGTGAACATGGTCATAATAAAATTATTATATTATTATCCTTTAGCATGTACTACACATCTGAAAATGCGACACTAAAGACTTAACAGTATAGCAAGGGGTGTTTACATGATACCGGCGCGACTCTCATTCCAGAACGAGTTCACTCCAGTTCCCTCTTGTGGCTCTGTATTAGTTTACATGATATCAGCACAAAATCTCATAATGGAACGAGTCATACCGGTGCAAGTTCACCCCGGTAACTGTACCGGAGAGAGATTTTCATTCCGGTACAAAAACTCATTCCGATGTCATGTTTATACGGTACGGCCGTTCACTCCAGCATGAAATCACTCTCCCAGGAGTCTGGGTAGCACATGTGCAGTCTTCGATATCCTATTTAATATGGTGTCACAATCATGTCGCTTGACATGAAGTGTCCCTTCAGTTCATGTAAACAAGGTATGAAATCACAATGTCATACTGGCATCAAACTCGCACCGTTGCAAGTTTTCACATGTAAACACCCCTTTATAAAAAGTTCCTGACCATATCTCAATGTTAATTCCATCAGCAATTTTAATTTCGTTAATCTTCATGTTCTGTCCGGGAGGTACTCCCTATAATGGCTCTGCCCAAAAGGGGTACCGTTTTCAGGATGGAGGTATATAAAAGGGTAGGGATTTCATGAGCTGAAGTACAGAAAAAGGTAAAGAAAACTGTCCTTTAGGTATTTGAAAGGGCCTGTACCATTTCCTATGCAAGGTATATGAAAGGGTTACCTTTCCTATCAAAAATGGGATAAAAAAGGGTAAGGGTTTGGATCCTGGGGTGGAGAAACCCAGAAGAAAAGGGACTGAAAGCAGAAAGTGAAGACAAAACTAGAACCACAACGAAAATGTCCACCCCATCACAGGTGATGTATCATTTTGAAGGAGTTGGCAAATTATTAACTAAAACAATAATCACCAAAGTCAAAAATTATTATCATTCCACCAACAACGTTATCCTAATATCATCAATATCAGCCATGCAGTACTGAGTCAGCTGCTAAAAAGCTGCACAACTAATACAAATAAACCCCAGTATTTCCTGGTATGTGGACAATCTTGCTGATACAAATAATTAGTCAGAAAATTTTCACTACTCATATTAAAACTTGTTCTTTATATTCATATAAGCTACTAAGATCTCTGTTTTCATTCAGTTATCTATTTATTTATTTATTTATTTATTTATTTATTTATTTATTTATTTATTTATTTATTTATTTTTATTTATTTAATTATTATCTTTTTTGCTTCATGAATTATCATACAGCTGTACGATTTAGTTTGCTCAAGTTACAAGATGTATACTTACTTTCACAACAATTTTCGTTTGGTTCTGAGTTACAAGCAACTTCTTTAAGCGACTTAATTTGCCTCTGAAGCTCTCGGTTAGCCTGCCGTAAGCTTGTGATCAAATCTGTGTTCTTTGAAAAGAAAGAACAAAAGAAGGTTACATAAGTTTCTGAATAGACATGAAAGAAAAAAATGAATAGATAGCAAAGTAAACAATGTTTTCTAAGCTGGATGTTGAATGAATGATACAGCAGTATGAAGGTGTGTAAAAAAAAGAAACCCTAACAAAATTCTGGGCAAGTCAGGCCAACTCTAATATGTAATTTAAAACTTTTACCTGTCTCTGTTGTAAATAAAACAAACAAAAAGTAAATATTTATTCCCAAACCTCAATGTCACTACATTATTGGTTTAAATACCCCTAAGTCCCAGAGCCAAATAAAAACCTGTTAAGACCATTTCACTGTTGACAGTTTCTGTTGATGGTTACTGCCAACTTTTTCTGAGTCAAACGTGTGAGATTTTTGGCTCATCATGACCGGGATTTACGAAAACGTCTGAGCCACTTCAGAAGATTTCCGACGATTTTCCCAAGACTTTTGAACATTGCCAAAAATGTCCGAAAATATTCTGACGACTTTTGAACACTTACGATTCGAACGGATTGTAGACAATTGAAAGCTTTTGCGATTGTTATAAAGAGCAAAGAAATGATACATAACAAATCTGAAATGAGATGAAGTTTTTTTTAGAACAACTCATCTGGATTTGTGACTCAGGCGTGAGAAATTGTCCTTGATGCGTGAGATTGATGTCTTTAGTCCGCAGGCGTGAGACTCGCGCATACATGTAATGCGTAAGAGTTGGCAGGTATATGGTTATTGAATGACCGGGAGCTAATAATCCAGAAGGAAAATAAAATAGACTAAAAAGCAGTGCATAGTTTTTGCAGGGGAGCAGCAATGGCTCAGTGGTGAGAGCAAGGCAGCCTTCCAGGTCAATTTCCAGAGTTGACGTCACTTGTGGGTTGAGTTTGTTGTTGATTCTCACTGCTGCTTTCCGACTGCTAGCAGGGAAGCTCCTGCTCCAGGAGTTTTCCTATGGATCCTATAGTTTTCCTCCCTCCACAACAAAAACAAAACAAAAACAATTCCAAATTCAAATCCAACCCAGAACGCACGGTCACCTTTGAGCGAGTTCCTAGAGAGCTCTTTGGTGTTCAATAGGTAAACAAATTACACTTTTACAAATGTGCAGTTCCAGAAAATATCCATTAACTCCCCCCACAGAAGGTTGTTTGTTTTGCACCCCCCGCCTCCTCATGAAATTCCAGTTTAACTTCATACAATTGTACTTTGCTTCTAACTTGACCTTCCATGGGGTGGGTATGGATAATTCCTGGAACTGCACAATATTTACAAATATTGCATTGGTACATCGCATAACTACAGTCACTTGGTCTTCTGACAAATTAAGTTTGGAACATGCAAGGAAAATGGTGAGACTGCATGGAGAGTCAGTCAGTCCATGTGCACAAAGCAGATCATGCTTCCAGCACCTCACTCTTTACAAGTTTGTACTTTCAGCGATTCACATAAACTTCATTTAGAGAAAATTAATGACTGTTTTACTGTGAGTCTGCAATTTGAACATCTTGACTATTTTCCGTGAATCAATGGTGTCCCTTTAAATTATACTCAAACAGTTTTCAAATTTGCACTGTAATGATGTGACGGACAAGCATCCTTAATCCCAAGTTTTTCCATTTTCCTTTTTCTAATGTTTCTGAAAACGATCAGTGGTAAACCTAATTCATTCAGCCAATTATTTGCTTGTTTTATTTTCAGCACACATGTTACAAACAAATAAAAAGAGTACAAAAAATATATACCTGTATTACAGAGAAAGTGGTAAGGAAGCTTTAGGAGAAACCATAGGGCTTATAGAAGGCTTCCCTCTTACAGAGTTGTTACATATAAAGTTTGAAGAATATTATCAAAGAGAAGAATGGATTATTAACAAAAACATAATGTAATAAATATTTGCTTTCATTTCTCTTAATAATCTACTAGATTTTGTAAACAAAATCTCTGACAAATGAGTGCTTAAAGTAGCAATTAAAGAAAACAATAATATTATTTTGATATCTAAGTGCCATGATATTAAATTTCAAAATTTGTAATAAAACAATAACATTGAAATTATGAAGATGGAACACACCTCAAAATAATATTAACTTTGTTTCAACTTCTAGAGCTGATCAACATACAACTTCCCATTTCAATATCTATGCAGTATCAAGTGGCAGGTGATGAGAATATCAGAGAATATCAGTAAATCGTAAAAGAAGAAATCTGCTACAGATCTACCTCCAAATTCTCAAACTTGGATGAAATACAAAGGAGTTGTATTTGAATTATTGATGCTGCAATTGTTTAGGAGATGGCAAGCCCCCTGACACTTAAAGCCATATTTGCACTTTGACCACCTAAATGCCATTTATAAATCGTCTTAGCTCGAGCTACCTGTCCAATAGTGCTTTGTCAGTTGGACTTGGGTTATATGTTGCTATTAAGGCAAAAATTAACCAGACCTTTGAGTCAGTCGAAGAAATAAATGTTATGGAAGCATGAAAACAAGTTGCAGTTGCTGTAATTCCATCATATAGTGTGACAAAACGCAACAGTCATCACAATATCACATACAGTTAACAATTAAAAGAAAGAAAGGCCAAATATAACAGAATCAAAAAGAACAATAGAGAACATTCCAAGACCTCAAATGCCACTTAAGCCAAAACACCTTTATCTTCCAGAAGCAAATATCCCGATCGAGATCTATTTTGGCGCGTTAGCTTGTGAAAGCAATAACTCTAGAGAATACAGCATAAACAGTGCACGACTTCCGTTAAAGCGTACGCTCTCATGAAATTTGATAGAGAACTGGCGATAGACGCTACTTCGAAAATCGAATTAAAAACTACATCTGTGAGAAGGCAGACAAGCCCGCGCGAATTTCGCATCGAATTACACTCCACTCACGTCATGCAAGATAGAACAGAGCCAAATTCAAGGAAAACAAGCGAAGACATGCACAAAACTGCCAGCGATTTGTTAATAATACGCCCCAAATAGCCCACAGGTCGAGAAAATTGGCTTCGTAGAAAGATATTTACAGCTTCGTGAACTGAGGATCCCGTGGCGCGGTGTTCCAGTCGAATTGGCACGCGATCAGATTTATGACAACAAAAGCAAACTGACCATCACGCGGTTAAGCTGCGAAATATGTGCGAAGAAATCAACGAGAAAGGCTCCATTTGTGGCCAAAATTGAAACAAAACCAGCGGAAGCGAACTCCATTACAAGCACGAGCGATGTGCTACGCGTGGTTAACGATCCGTCCATAAAAGCTTGCAAGAGGAACGGGTCTCTGGAGCATGTCGTAATGCTTTATTACGCTTAATTTACTTTAAATGCATCCAGGTAATGTTAGAGAGGTCAGCACGAAATAAACTAAATAGAGCCTGTAATTATGTACTAGAGAATTAATGACAACAGGGCGAAGGACACAACCGAGGCGAGAATTCAATTGTAACATAATACGGCCATTGCATGCACACGAAAGATTCGTAAAATGCTTCACCTCCCTCGAATGTCAGACTAAAGTCACTACACGGAAACAACCAACGAAACGACTCACCCATCACGAATGTGATTATCCCGTTCATAGCCTGTTTCTTGACCTCGAAATTACAGAGATTTCCACACTGTTTGTCGAAGAGTGAGTGATTTTTCTGAGGGAGCGAGCATGTCTTGGAAAGCGAACGAGGCTGTTTGTCTGTTAGCAAGCAGCAGATCGCAAAGATCCGCTCAAGTAGGCGGGGAGATGTTTGAAACCAGCCAAGCATAATTTGAATGTATAATTTGTTAAACAAAGAATAAACTTACGCGATTTGTGGCCTAGCAATGGTAAACACCACGTGGCTGCCGAATTCGTGAGGTGTTGAACTCTCAGGGAGCGTACAGGTAGCCGGCCAAACAACGTCAACAAAAGAACTGCTTGAATTCGTGAGTCACTCTCAAGGGGTATCAAATATAGCCTATTGGAGGACTTGCTAATCACAATTACAAGCATGTGATTTTCTTTAGTCCGGGGATAGGGTTACACTTCACAAGCAAGAGGCATCAAAAACAACTCACCTTCCCCGAGTTATCCGTGTGTACATAAACGTCTTGCAGACTGTCACTATTCACAAAACAGGTCTGTTCTGTGTCCCCTTGCAATCTTTCATCCTCGCGGGTTTGCCATGATAGCGGCTTAGCACCAGCGTCCGCGCGCGGCTCTCGTGAATTTTCCGCGCACAGCGTCGAAGAAGATTCGGAGAAACTTGTTCGCTCCTGTTCCCGTTTTCCGTGAAGGTTTTGCAAAACCTCGCGTAGAGCACTCAGTCCTCTAAGTTTAACGATTAAAGAATTATTTTCGTGTACTAAATATTGTATTATTCGTCTCAGTTCATCGGTTTGGTCGTTGTCCTCCCATTCTTGTATCCCTCCAGGCTCGAGCTCAAAGTCGTATATTCCAGACGCGTCTTCCTGCGAAAACCACATTGTTGGAGAGTTCGTACGATCTTGAACTCCTTGAACGGTAAATACCTATAAGCAGGGAAGCATAGCCAGTTGCAAACGCTGACATAAGTTCTTACAACGGTGAAATTTGTCGTCTTTTGTAGCAAGGTTTCCTGTGCGGGAAAAAATTCGTCACGGTATTAAAATGCACGAAATGAGACCGGAAATGAGAAGGCCGTAAAACATTTGACGGTACGTACCCCGTGGAGCACTGGACAGTATTGACCGGAAGTAAATCTTTAATTTCAGCAATATAATTTTCACGAATTTTGAAGATTAAATGTGCACAGAAAAAACAAATGAAAATGCTCCATAAAGTAAAGACCTACGGATCAAACACTTATAAGAGCCAACATAATTTTCCCGGTACTGTATCAGGATTTTCTAAGCTCAGATTTACATGTATCTGGCTCTTCGCTATTCACTCAAATGTCACAATCTCTTTAACAACGTAGACATCACGCGGAAAAAAAAAATACAATTTTATTATCTAACAGTCTTCATTTTTAGTAGTATTTATTATATTTATATTCACAAATTACCAAATATTGCCTGACGCTGGTGTCGTGTCTTGGTGCAAGAACTGCCACGTGAACAGCGCGTGTGCCTTATGGTCACGTGAGCACAGGTTTTCGTATCATCAGGCGGCGCAAAGGGCTTGGGTCCCAGATGTTATTTGCGTTATTGCTCGAACTTTCGTAACATAAGAAAACAAATTAATTTTGGTTTTAGGAGCCGATCAGGAATTATAATGACATTTAACAAATGTTGTGCACAGTCGGTTCCTCAAATTTTCATTTTGCACAAAATTAAGTGTTATCAGCTGCAGTGCAAAAATCAGTGAAATTCAATCCATCGCTATTGGCCCAAGAAACCAAGGAGTTTATTTTTTGGTTGTTTTTTTGTTTTTGTTTTTTCTTCTTTTTTTTTTTCTGACAGATTCACGGGAAAACATGGCTTGCCCACTGTACTGGGATAAAACTTTGAACTTTAAATTTTAATTCCAAAGTTTTTTAGCAGAAAGAGAGAACTCCAAAATGCCGGGTACACTAGAAACCAAGCAAACAAGGAGAAGCGAAAAGGAAGTAAAGATAAAATTAGCTAAAAAGACGAGTCCTTTAAAAGGGAAGTTTTATGAAAAAAAATTTCAAAATTTTGTTCGAGTAAAAGCTTTCCAAAAAAACTTCCAGTTAGTATTCAAGCTACAAACAACATTTTCAATTAGTTTGGCTACAGACTTAGACAATGGGCGGAAATTTCCTGGAATTGATTTCTGTGTTGCTGAATTTTAGCTTAAGAAGTGTTACAAAAATCTCATTTTGTCGAATAAGTACTCCCTTCACTTATTTAAACCCACCCCTCAACCACACTACCTGTTTTATGGCTGGTCAAATGATTTTAATGCCCTGAGATTTTTGGGGGGATCAATAATTATTCATGTACTGAGGTCTGTACTGCTCCGTTATTTTGGAAACATCACGATTTTCTGTTGCCTCGAATGTTCGGTTTCGGCCTTTGATGTTTTTATTTAGCGGTCTTCTCAAAGCTGCTCAGTAATTTGTAATTTAAACGCTCGAGGTCTTTAGTATAATATACTAAAGACCTCGGGTGTTTATACCACTAAATACAGTGGCCTTATTTGACAATGCAGTGAATGCGTGAATTGAATCCTCTACCCCAATCAACCTTCGGTTTTTAAGAAGCCTGTAGTTTGGCACTTGAAAAGAAAAAACAAATCGTGTCTGTATTCCCTTGTATTATTTTTCTATCTCTATCGCTGACTCATTTTTTAATTCAGGTTATGATACTGCCCAGACGTTCACCTGCGAGTCTGTGGCGACAATAAATCGCTTACTTAAATTTATTTTCGAACTGACAGTCTCGACAATCATCTGACGGGTGATTATTCCGAAAAACAATGTGATTATTCAGAAAAACTATCAGTCTTCGAGACTGAACTGACATCTGTCGTGTAACAACTGTGTTTATGGCAGCAAAAAGACCCTTGGTTTGTAAATATTAGTTTTCTTGGACCTGAAACGACGGGTCCAGGGGAAGGGCTGCATCAGCCGTTTCTCATGGTCGAAGCCCAAACGAAAAAATATATATATACACGCATCCTGTCTCACCTGTCAACTCCAGTTTAAACTAATAGGTCTATAAGCAAAAGATATACTAATTCAAAACTGAATGGTAAAAATCACGAGCGATTTGCTCCCAACTTCTGATCCATAATCCACCGGCACTTAAGTAAAATTTGGCTCACAACTATACCTTTCGTAAGTATGCCGGCCTCCCAGATATTTTGCGTATGGGTTATTATTTCACTTAATGGATTGTCTGAATTATCAATACGGTTGACAGTTGTCAGCAAGTATGGCGGTGTCGACGGACAACAATTTGCGATTGAAAATATTAATTCAGTTCATTTTACTATGTATAATTGCTAGTTTTAATACTTGAATACATCACGTCAACTCCAGTTTCTCGCGTCACGTACAGTAATAATCATGACAGTTAAATTTAGAAACGATTTCAAGGGCGTGAAACACTTCGATGTCGACTAAACTCAATTTCTCGTCCTGGCAACGGACAAAAAGTTGTGTTAAGTGTTTCTGTTGCAATTCGAAGGAATAATTTTATGCGGTATACTGCATTTCCATTTATTTTTTTTTTTTTTTTCAGTTTGCAGAATTACGAAGCATGTTTAGGAGGCGGCTTTCATCTTCTGTGATGATTAAATCAAGTAGGTCATGACCATCGCTTGTGGTAGTAAGCGCGAACCACTACCGGTCGAGTCCCGATCCACCTGTTTTCATAAGAGGGCTTGTTTCTAAAGAAACTGCTGTGCTGTGTCAGTTAGGAGTAGAAAGGAGTGTTTTGTTTATAACTAATAAATTTCAGGGAGTAACACAGGCAAACTCGGAAAAAAAGGAAAATTATCCGAGTGCTCCTATCAGGAGTCGAACCTAAGACCTTCCGATTACTAATTTGAATCAGCTCTACGACCGAGCTCAGTACACTGAAGAGACTCGTGAGGCTGCTGACGTTTCAGCTAATGTTCCGAGCGTTAGCCCTGCGTTAGAGCAAATCGTAAGCGTAGTTCCAGTCAGTCCAGGGAAACACTGAACAGTGTTGATTTGACGACCTTGACCGCCGATTCGCTGCAGTTCAAAATAAAACGACTTAATTCAGGGAAACCGTCAACTGAATAAAAGGTGACCGTATTGCTTTATTGTCACTGTCACTATCACCAAATACAATTACAAAACATGTGTCAACTCAAACACGATAATACATGTTCCTCTTACCGCAGACAAAGCAAATACGTTTGGTTATCAACCTAGATATCTTAACTAAAAAATAGAGTGGGATATCAAGAAGACGCGAATAGTTTTCCTTATATAATGAAACTACAAAGTTGGATGAAACTGTCATTGAAACTATTTGGCGTCTATCGTGAAAGATAAATGTCTTTAAAAGCCACCTGCGTTGCTTTGCAAATAAACATTTCGGCATCGTTTTGTGCGCAATTTGACGCACATTACGGGCATTTCCCAACATTTCTGCGGCGAGTTTTTCTTTTACAAGCTCAGCAGGTGGCGCTTTATCAGCGTGATTCCTGTAACCAATAGGCTGCCAAGATACCTTATCACTGACGTTTGTGCAAAACACTGAGTAGCGTCCGAGTACGTTAAAGATTCATTGGTTAATTGATCACGATAGATTCGCAATGTTAATTTTAGCAACAGCGGGAAAATGTACGCCATCGTTCTTACAGAATATATCGTGCGACCATGAACGCAAGTTTAGCATTTCCACGGTGCCAGCCCGAATGCAGGAGATTGATAACTCCTCGCCCAAGTCAAACACTAGTCCAGGATGACGTTGACGATCTTGGCAAGAAACGACGTATTCATATTAATGTGAGGGGATTTCTGTTTGAAACGTTTCAAACCACTCTAGAACAGTTTCCAAATACGATGCTTGGCTGTCCCTCTAGACGAATAGAATTTTACGACCCTGAAGCAAAGCAGTACTATTTGGATCGAGATCCAGCCGTATTCGACTCCATTTTATTTTACTATCAATCAAACGGAATACTTGCCCGACCAGAATGCGTTTCCCAGAGCCTCTTCAAGGAAGAGCTAGAGTTCTTCGGTATCACGATAGAGCAGGATGACAAACAGAAGAAAAAATCTAGAACTGAAATATTCAGCTCAAGTAGCGAATTTCAAAATCTTATGGAAATAACTGGCGATAATCACTGCGAACAGCGTGCGGTGAAGCTCCGTAATAACTGCTGGCTAATGATGGAATACCCCAACCTCAGTTTAGCGGGTAAGGTATGGGTGCGAATCTCCATTGCAGTTATACTGCTGTCGGTGGTGGCGTTTTGTCTGGAGACACTACCAGAACTGAACTGTTCTAGAGACAAAACAGACACCGCGAACTCCAACAAAAATATAACTCTGATTAGTGAGTTCAACACTACGGGGGTGAAAGCTAATGAAAGTTGTACGGGCGATTGTACTAACCAACCATGCCACGCTGCACGAATTTGGTTTGTAATAGAAACATCTCTGGTTTTGTTTTTTGTGATGGAATACTTAATAAGGCTTCTTGTGGCGCCTAACAGATGTAAGTTCATTCTCTCGTTGTTTGGATTAGTCGACGCCGCAGCTATCGCCCCGTATTTTATAACAGTAGGAATGTACGGCTGGAGATCAGAAAGGTACCACCAAGTAACCTCATTCAGCGTTATTCGAATTATTCGTCTTTTTCGAGTCATTCGCGTTTTTAAACTCAGTCGCTACAGCGATGGATTAAAACTCGTTGGAAAAGCGTTCAAGGGCACGTGGAGGACATTTATGTCATTAATGTTGTTTGTAGTAATGGCAGTTGTCGTGTTTTCAAGCTTTTTGTTTTACGCAGAAGGCCCGCAATCGGTCAGCAGTATCTTGGAAAGCTTTTATTGGGCTTTCATCACCATGACAACCGTAGGATACGGTGATATCGTTCCCAGGACTATCATGGGTAAACTGACGGCCAGCGCCTGTATGGTGTTTGGGATTGTGTTGCTGTTGATTCTTCCTGTGCCTGTGTTTGTCACGCATTTCAACAGCCTTTATTCAGAACAAGTTAGGAACGAGAAAAAACCGGAGCAGGAAAGATTGGAAATTGAAACTCCAGCATTGGTTCAGAAGTTAATGTCAAAACATTAGCCTTTTTAAATCATCTCAAAGCTGGCCAAGATAAGGAAGCTGGAAAGAGTGCCACTGATTAAAGACAGCTCGCACGCCAGGCAGAAAATGGTTTGGTCCTTTAAAAAAGTGCTACGGTACCGATACTTTTTGTAAAGAAGGCCGTTCTTGGTCGATAGGAGCCTGGACCTAGCAACCTCGTTCCCAGGGTTTTTTTATCTTCCTGCATGGGAACGAGGTTGTGGACCTAGAACGCCACAGGTATTTCTATACAAGATTATCTGTGCTGTACCACTTCTTAAAGGGACCGAAATATGTTTTAGTTGCCTGCCGTGTATCAGTTCATTTTCTATATCTTGAAAGAGAAGGATTAATTAACATTGGCAGGTATTGCTTTGACGCTTTCATACCAACTGGTGGTTTTTTGTTTTTAATTTTTAATAGGTCTTATTATTAGTGTTGTAATCTTATGCTCCATTCGCACCAAGGCTTGAACACGTTCAAAAGCTGTTTAGTTAAACACAGTTTAAAATTGTTTCCTTCATAAAAACGTCTTTCGGATTTTTGTCGACTACAGATTTAGCCCAAATGAAAGCATAAGTTAAAGCCTACTTGAATCCTATGTCAAAGCCAATGGTTCAGCTTTCTGTTACCAATTTTCATTTTGTTAAACCTGGTTTAATTAAACATGTTTTGTTGGTGTGAATGGGGATTTAGTTATTCACAGGTAAAGAGGCACCCAGTGAAGACACTGTGAAGCCATCATTATTTTAGCGACAACGACATACATTGATGGTGAAACGGCTAGTCTTTTTGAGGCCAGAGAATACATCTGTTTGTACACATTCAGAAAAAAAATTACAACTGAATCGGGACCAGTCATACCTGCCTGTTTTAGAATAAGACGTTCATCTTAGAATGAAAGATACAACTGTAAATAACAACAACGTAGTTTATTTAAGTACGTTTTCTGTTTCTTTGTTTTTACTTTGTTTATTTATCTCTTTCTCCAACACATGAACTATTTGCGGCCGGTAAGAAAAACGCAATTTATTTCAGTGTTGGGACGTCAAGCAATGGCTATCTTTAGCAGCTGAAATTTATCAATCTTTTCAGGGGCATAGTTCATTACAAGAGAAAACAAGGGGACAGAGAGGATGTGAATTCAACTTAACTGATTTTTAGACATCGTCCAAACGGAAGTCGTTTTCCTGAGACTTTCCCAATCAGTCACTGTGACGTCACGGGAAGTCATCGGAACGTGCGAACGACGCATTTTGTAATGGCGACTGTTGAATATTCGGTATACCTTTCCTAAGTGGCATTTACAGGCGTCTAGATGCGTTTGTGGACATCTAGGGAAACAGACTTCCGTTTTCACGACATCTAAAAATAACTTAAGTGAAATTCACATATCTCAAGGGCTACACTAGGGTCTCCCTCTTTGTCCCCTTCTCATTTCTCTTGTTCATTAACATCGCAATTGCAACTTCCTTTAATGTGCGACTTTCCCCATCTTGCTCAAGTTTTGCCTGTACTATTTGCATCCATTTCACGTCTCTGGGTGCTTAGAGGGTTCCAGGTTAAGCCATTAATTGCTTGCGTAGTAATTTTTATCCACCTGCACCGTTTGCAACGTCTTACTGATGGTTGGTCGAGAGGACAAAATCAGAATGAACAACAGAACAATGCTCCCGCCTCTACAAAAACAATGCAGCTGCAGGTTATTAGGGTCCAGCGAAAATATCTAGCTTTGAAGGTGTAGGTCTACTGAGTAACTTTGAATTAAAGGGGTAGAGGCCATCGTCAGATCTTTCCTAGCTATTCACATGTCAGCCTTCCCCAAAAAGCCTACGCCCATTGTCCAGTGACATGCCCATTTCCATGCTGCCAGTAGCCCTCAGCCGTCCTACGTGGACGGCCTTTGGGTTCGTCACGCATTCCTCCCGCACGTAAGGGTGACAAGCCCAAAGAGTGTCTGTGTGGGAGGCTGTGTCCAGTAAAAGTGTTCTTTGCCAATACAATATGCGCTTTTGTGGCTTCCCTTCATTTTCGTACGTTAATGAATTATCCAGCTAATATCTTAGCATCTTGTTAAGGACGGTGCCTACTTTTGTTACTGCGCATACGTTCTGCGCATCTCGAGATACTCGGGTTTTCTATGGGTAGTGCTCACTAATACCGGATTTCTTTTTGTGCGGTTTAAAACTATGCAGAGAAAGCAGAACTCAGCAAGTGTCCTTGTTATCCAAAAAGAAAATTTGGGGTAGCCGTGCATCAGTTTCAGAGATAATAAAGCTTCAATTTGAAAAAAAAACCATACATTGCTTTGCACTTTACTGCTTTTCAGAATGTGTTGCTTAATTATCTCTAAAAAGGTCTGCTTTCTCCGCATAGTCATAAACCACCGTATCAGCTTTGCAGTTATTTCAGTCACTTATATCTTAGTAAGCCATTTCACGCAAATATGAGGACATGCGCACAAGGGCAGAAAAGCCAGAGCTGGCGTAAGATCAGTCTTCGTACAGACAATTGTGGCTCGTGCTGTCTGGGTAGAGAATCAAATTATCAGGAGAATACAACACGTTCCGGTGGAGGTTAAACTCCGAGAAGCCCCTAATTTTTCAGAGAAATAGTAAAGCGAGCAAAAGACGTGAGCGCGGGCAAAAATCGCATCTCCTCGCCGGAGGCAGTTTACACGGACGCACGCGTGGTTCACTCTGCTCGCACGCACACGCGCGTTTGAGTGTGTGTGTGTGTGTAGTGGGAGAGGGGGTGATCGGGTTGGAGGATATGGGTGGGTTTTGGCAGATAATTCTCGGATTTAATAACGTGAAAAATGTAAAATTTTAGTTCTCTACTTTAGGAGGTTTCTTCTTTCGGGCATCTATCGGGTATTTATAGATCATTTTTGAGTCAGAAATGAAGAAAAAAGAATAACGCATTTTATTTGGTGCACGGCGACTGGGTACTAAAATGACGCGAGCGCGCGCAGTTTTCTAACTGATACGGGAAATTTCATTATGCTGGCGCGCGAAACAAGGCTAGTTTTAGCTGTAAAGTAAGGCTATTTTAACGAGTTTTACGCGATTAATTTTTCTGAAAATTGGTTCAATGTTAGGATTTAACTGGTATTTGTACTCCAAAATATCCTAGGGAGAATTATACATGGAAGACTGCAATAAATGACAAAAACGAAAATTACAGAAATTGGCCAAACGTATGAAGAGAATTTAGAGGGGATACTTTGGAGCTTCTCTCTTCTTTACCCCTAAAATGGCGAAATTTTACCTCGCGGAATTCGGACAAACCCGTTTTGAAACTAGTAGGAGTGAAGAAATCAAAATATGTATCATCCGTTAGTTCCCATGGAAACGGGGTTTACCAGTTGTAACGGTGTTTTTAGCGAAGCATATGGACTTAGGTACACGAAACTATGTTTGAACCCAGATATGTTCACAGCGCATGAAAGAACCAGAACATGAAGAACAATATATATATCACTACCAGTGAATACTGAAGAAATCAGGTGTATAGAGCCACCTTAAGTAGTTAGTACATTCAAATATTTTTCGCTTCGTTACTGATGCACATCATAACATTTTGAACTTCATACTGATCACCATTTTAAAGCACAAGTAAATAAATACTCTTACGCTCAGTGGACACAAAATTAAATAAATTGTATTTTGCAAGTTAAAAGCCTCATCTCATAAAATGCACATTTGGGTGCGATTTTATCCAAAGGGATTATCGATTAGCTCCCGATTCATGTTTTATATCGCTCACCAAATGTCACGAAACCACACACAAGCAAACAAAACCACAATTTTAGAGGTGAAGGTATTTTTAAATTACGCTGCGGGGACAGCCGATTTTAGCAAGTGCTATCTTCAAATCCAAAATAAAACTTTGGGATAAGCATGTATCTTTCAGAGATAATTAAGCAACAATAATTCAAAAGCTTTGAAATAACATTGCATGTATGAAATATTTCCAAATTGAATCTTAGTTATCTCTGAAAATACGTGGTCACTCTCAATTTTCTTTGTTACATACTCCAGTGGTCCTTGTTAAGATCTTCGTTTCCTGCACGATCATAAGCCACGCAAAAATACTGTTGTATTAGTAGGCAACCGGCTAGGCAACACCAATCTCGTACCCAGAGTCCTCATGCTCTTTGGCCAGCGGTCAGTCGCCAGGAGAGACTCTGGGGGCCTCGAATTTTATTACCGCAGGATTTCTGCGGTAAAACAATGGAAACTGTTACGGAACAGCCAATCAAAAAATTTGAATTTTTTCGATGTCCTCAGAGTCTCCCCTGGCGCCCACCCGCTGACCAAAAAGCCTGAGGAGTCTGGGTACGAGATTGAGGCAACATCCTTACGGAAATCAGAGCTCTCAGACCATACTGAGTAGCGCCGTTCACAAACTTTATCTTTTTGAAACACCAATATGGCCAATAAGGTTAATAAACGAGATTGTAACATTCAGCTTTATTTCTTCCATCCTTCCCAAACAGTCAAGCTTTTCAATAGTACTCATTAACAGTAAGACTAAGAGGTCGAGTTTTCTCTATGTCAATAGCAAATGAAATGCTCTGAGTTTGTCACCATTCCAAGTTTACGTCAATGTGAAGCCTGATAGCCAGCGTCGACGATCTAGATCATGCGCACTTACGTCGTTTCTTTGCGAGTCGGTTCCGCCAGCCACCATAATAACTTTGCCATCAAGCGAAAACTGTTCCGCCAGCTTCACTGGCTAACATAATCAACATAATCCTACTAGTACACAGAAGCTAGTATCAATCATTTCTGTCTAAGGATAGCTTGGATGGAAATGGATTGCAACTTGAAAAAATTCCGTGGCCAATTTTTTCAAGTTCTCCCTGTGTATTTTGGAGAAATCGCTAAAAACAGGTCAGTTAGTTTATTCTTCCTCGAAGAAATCATTTCACATTTCCTTCCGGTGCTCTAACAGCGATTTCACGTTAAAGGAGGGGTTCTATGTCAAACATTCGAGCGGTTTGGACAACATACAGAAAAATCTCACTTGGAAACAATGATATCTACTGTAGGTCACTGAAAGCATCTGCATTCAACTCTGAGCCGAATTTACTCTCCAAGGTAACTACTGAGCGTGCGAATTTTGTCTACCGCTACATCATAGTTAATAAAAGGCAATGGTTATGAAGCCTGCAAATTTCTTTGTTATATGTGTTTGTTAGCATTTTTGGCCTTGACAGTGTACAGACGACAACTGATTTTGAAATGTGTTGGAGCAACTGACCAATAGAAGCGTTCTTGTTAAGATATGCAACTGTAGTGTGAACGTCAAAACAAAGGATTGTGTACTGTCGTGGCCCTTCCAACATAAATTGCAGCACCATTGTTGTCATGGAAAGGTTTCATAACCAGTCCCTCAATTAACTATGGCTCCATCAGCAATCCCTACGTTCTAGTTTCTCGTGTTCCACAGAACTTACTAATCAATAATATGTTGGAGGGTTTAAGCCTATTCCTCCAGTTTGTGTTCGTTCTATTTCTGGCCTCTTCAGCGGCCACCTGTTCACTTTTCTTGAGCGTCTTGACATACTGCAAATAGATTTCATTAAAGCTTGAAATAAACACAGGGCTTGGAAGACACACCATCACCACCACTCCAAACACAGCGCAAATTGCCCCCACTAACCTCCCCAAAGGAGTTACTGGCGCCATGTCACCGTAACCTACGGTTGTCATGGTGATGATTGTCCACCAAAAGGAGGCAGGAATACTGGAAAACTGTTCAGGATTAGCCTCTTTTTCGATGTAGTATATACTGCTGGAAAACAATATGACCGATATAAGTATGAGAAAAATTAAAGCTATAAGTTGTTCTTGACACGAAATAACAGTATTGCCCAGGATTCTTAGCGCTGCAACATAGCGTGTGAGCTTCAACAGTCGGACAACTCGCAAAAGACGGAAGATCCTCATGATGGTAAACGAATACGCAGGCGCATAGTCGTCCCCAAAGCCCAAGGTAAGAAAGTATGGAATTATTGCCGCTAGGTCAATTAACGCCAGAGAAGAAAAGATAAATTTGGTTTTCTCAGGTGATGAGGCAAGTCGTGCCAGATATTCTCCACTGAACCAAATTATTATACACGTATCTATTACGAACCACAATTTGGGTCTTTTTACGACAGCCTTGGAATGCTCGTGACGATCCTCCGATGCCAACACCGTCTCATTGTTGGTGTTGTTGTGCGAAGACAATGATTTGGCGGCCTTTGTTGACGCCATATCCAGGGTCTCCCAACAAAATACTACAACAGACAACACAATGACAATCATTGACAACTTGGAGAAAAGTGCTGCTCGCCTTGAGGACTCAGGATACTCCAACAATTCCCACAGTTTTCTCTGCCATCTTCGCACTGGCATGACCTCTTCGGTGCTTTCCTCTTCCTCCATGGACTCACCTGTTTGGATCTCATAAAATTTGAGCTCTTCATCAAACACGTTTGCTGAAATAGTGGGAGGTCGAGATAGAATGCCGCCGGACTGGTAATAAAAGAGAATTGCATCAAACGCACTTTTGTCTCTCTCGAGGTAATATTCGCCTGTACGCGGATCATAAAACCTGCTTCGTTTTTCCTCTGACCCTAGAAGAGTTTCTGGGAATTCCTCAAGCGTTGCTTGGAACGTCTCGAAACGGCATCCTCGAACATTCAGCGTTATCCGTCGACTGTTTTCGCTCATTCCAGACATTTTTATTTCAGTGCGGTGTTTTGGTGTTTGGATATAAACATCTCTGTAGACCGACGACCTCGGAGCTAGAACAATAAGCAATTACTCATACCTAAAGAATGGACACAGCCTTCGTTGAACAAACATGGCGAAGAAAGAAAGAATTTGCGATGTCATCGGGTCACTGAAAGCAAAAAATATATTTCTGCTTGACCTTATATTGTCCGCATTAATGACCTAATAAACGAAGATTTCCATGTAAACAGGTCCTCAATTGCTGTAACAGATGGACACTGCAATTAATTTTTAAAAAATGTTCTTTGTTTCTGTGAAGGAATTGCGAACGCCGCTGGACATAACAGTAAAGGATTCTTTACCACAAAGATGAAAAACATTCAGTTGTCTGGGTATCGCCGAGTATACTTCCACGAACAGCATGTGGACTCTTAAGTTGTTATTTTCTTACAAAAAAAAAACGAAAAATAAACGAAAGATAATAAATTTAAAATCAGAAAACCGGAGAAGACTACATCAATTATTAAATGGTCGAGCTTTCAGTTCAGCTGATTTTGAATCTAAAGTGATAAGGATTGTGAAGGGCTTATTAACAAGAATTGTTGATACCACGGAATTCCTAATACCGTTTGTAGGGCGTAAACATTTTGTTATTCTCTTAAGTCTGGATAAATATCGGACAATTATTACAAAAATATGCCCACGTGCAGGGAGTGCAGCAAAATAATAATAAAATAACGCCTTGATACTAAGACAAATCAATTAAAAAAGCTGGTATTTATGCATTCTGGTTTTCTCCTTTATCCATTGTAATCCCACTTATTATGAACAAGAAAATCAATCGGCACTTTGTCTATTATCCTAATTATCCCATTATATCAGTTTCATTTCCAATTAATTTAATTTCTCAAACATTAGCAAATAGAATCGTATGTCAGCAGGAAAACAATTCTAGACGAAACGCAATCCACTCCGTAATAGATTAAAAACTTCCTGTCTTAAAGACAAACCCCGAAACCACTAAAAAATATCAAAACATGCAAGTTAACTCCAATAAAATAAGCTGTTTTTAACCACACGACTGACTAAATATAGTTTTGGCAGACAAGGACAAATGTACTCGAAACGCTCAGTAAGGTTACTCGGGGTTAAAATTTCATACTGAAAACATGAGTTCGAAGTTGAAAAATTACTTTAAAATGGTATGTTTGTGCTCAAACATTAATTAAAATAGTTCACGTTTATTATAAGACTTTCGTTTTAAATCATTTAAATCATTTGGATCAATATTGTATCAGATTAGTCAGCTATATCGTCAGTTTGCTTCTTCTTGTCCGATTACCAGAATTTTTTATCCCTGTGTTTCATCTGTTGGTGACAATCGTTCTCGTCAAGATAGACAAAATATTTAGCGAGCGATTTGCTCTGATGAATTCGAAGGGCCAACGCTCGAAACGTTAGCACTCGAATCTCTTTACGGTGGCCAATTCTACTCGCCATCGTCTCAGCACCAGAGTTTCTTAGCAAACTAACCCCTTGACACGATATTTAGCGGCCAACTAACATTAGAAATGTTAATTTCAAACTGGAAAAAAGCCTGCGTATAATCTAAAGAATAGTAAACTGTTGAAGCAAGGCTCAGTGTTAGGTAATTTCTGCAAGGTAGACAGAGTAATTTCTGGATAATTTTCTGCATCATATCATTCAGTGGGGCATTAAGAGTCAAATTATTTGCTAAAATGCCTGACCAAATTTTGACATGGATATTCCTATAAATAATCTAAATTTGACCGCACAATTTTGGCGCTGAACTTGTTGGCATGACTATCAGTATCGGACGACGCCAAAGCATAATAACATAAACAGAACAATATTACATATTCCTAAAAACACTTTAAAAAAAAGCAAAATTAAAAAATATATATATTGATATAGCGCGGTGACTTCACAAAATTGTTTAAATTGGTAGGCACGTTTGATACGACTGAGGACAAGTTGGTTTTGTATTATCTTTAATTGAGTGCACGCGAAGCAGCCAAAATGAATCAGTGGAATTTAAGAATACCCCTATATTTGCACAATGATTCTCATTATGATCAGAGACAGTAATTTCGTCATTAATTTCGGCCAATATTTCACATATTCTCAAGCGCAATAACGTTTTTAAAAGGTTTTTCTTTCGGTTATCACTAAAAAAAGCGATTAAAGAAAATGTTAATTTCAAAAACCTGTAAAATAGTTAAAGAGGTAAGAGGCCTTACTATTTATTAGCGTTTAATATATTTCACGTTAGCAATATTGAAAAGCGCCAGAATTCCAAAATACAGGCAGACTCGCGAAATTAAGCAGTGGACTCCAATTTATACATGCACGGAAATTCACTTTTGCAACACCAAGTATTTCAACAGCTGCATATTAGCAATGGAATGGAAATGTTTGGTTTTACGCCCCGAAAATGTAGAACGCCCTACCCAAAACTAGCTGCAAACCATCACAATCGCCAAGTTGAACTAGAATGTTAAAACATTTCTTCTGTTAATTCTCGTCCACATTGACGCACGTACACACAAATATAAAATTTGAGAACTTTAAACCCCGTTGATAAGAGTTATTATAATTATTGTTGTTGTTATTACTGTTATTGCAGGGTGCATTTCAAATCATACAGTTATTTCCTTTAAAAAACTAAATGGGTTTTTGCAAGTGAAAAATTTAGCTAATTCCGTAACTGTATTGCTCCCGTCGTATAACGGACTAATTCGTTTTGTCACAGTCATGTACACTGGAATAAATACGTCCTTAGGTTAATTTCATTTAATAATTTACAAGCTTAGGCCGTTGCTTTTAGGTGCGAAAACAAGAGAGAACTCTAAAAATAGTTCAAAAACAGGTCAATAATCCTCTGATAAAAGACTTCTTACAACGTTTGTCGAGATCATTTTCTGTATATATTTGCAATTACAAGGGCATAGTTTGTTAGCTACATGTATAAAAGTTTTATTAAATTGGACCATGGATCGATATTTGCTTTTCATGGCAGTCTCCACGGGCCCTTCTTACGGAGTAGCTTTGTGGCTAGTAGTATATTGCTAATGAGGGTAAAGTCATGCGATCGACTCCGGTCGAGCACTGAGAACGTTTCTTTGTAGGTCTATGTTCGTGACATACTGAAAACCTTTATCTCATGCATTAAGGAGCTTACAATGCAACCTCCATTTCCCTCATTAAAATCCCATTCATTGTTAATTTGACAAGTGGCGATCAAGATGATAATGACTCACGAATATCACTCAGGCACGAGGCAACAACTACAGGGTCGAAAAACGAGACGACTCCGTATACGGAGAGATAAACAGATCGGCATGCACGTCAATGTATAAAGAACTATGTAATGAACAGTATAAAGTTAGATTCCAGTTGTACTTGTTTATACTAAATTACACAATTTTAATTCCACTCGCGCTTGTTGGATATGAGATCTGATAGCTAGCCAACGAGGCACGAAGTGCCCAATCGACTATAATCACCCCGTATCGAACAAGCACGAGTAGAATAAGTTTTTTTTCTTAATGATCGTACCAATAGCAAACTTCGCTTTTATGATTGGTTCCCTGCGCGCTTATTCACGTGATCACGCGATTATTTGGATACGTGAATTTAAATGGGTTCTTTCTTGCCGTCTCCGTGCTGAATTGTAAAACTGATTCAATACATTGCTGACATTTTTACTCAAAAGAGTTTCTCTCAGACTTCCTAACCTCGACTTTTGTTATTGATCCACTCAGTCCTATTAATATTACAAACAACCAATAATTTGCTGGACCTTGCTGAGAGGACAGTTGAATAACTAGTATTTCTCGGGCATATAATGACTGATATACCGTGATCGCTAAGCCAATCAAAACTCTGGAATTACTTATTTAATGATCCACTTGAATGTTTAAAAAAATCCTTATATATTATGCCACGTCCAAGTATTTCTCATATTCTACTCTGTATACTCTAATGATCTGAGTAAAGGATCTTATTCCAATTATTTTAAGCGGTGTGCGCACAAAAATCTTGGATCGTGCATTACGTCCAAAAAAAGAATGCGCATAAAATTTTAGGATTCCCAGCAAAAGGGCAACATGAACGACAAGCTACTTCACCAGAAGCTATCAAAAAAAAAAAAAATAATAAGGCCAGGTCTGACATTATGAATAGGAAATAGCCCAATTTCGATATATTAAAATTCAGCTTGAAACAATAGCATCACTGCGAGGTTCTGGGGAATAAACCCATACAAACTCTACAATTTATTCCCCGGAGACTTGCAGTGATTTTAATTGTTTCAGGCTAAATTTTAATATATCGAAATTGGGTTTTTGAACACTTAATCAAGGTGAGGAGCTTCATTTTGGCTACTGGAGGTCGATTTGTCAGAAAATGTGACACCCTACGCATGTCCGTCGCGGATGTTCAGCGGTAGCGTGAGATCTTACGTTAGGTACGTAGTGTAACTATCATATATAATGAGAATGATGTATTAATCAGTAAATGACGCAGGCATACTCGGAAAAAAATTCGAGTGCTCCTATCAGGAGTCGAACCTAAGACCTCCCGATTATTAGTTTGGATGCTCTACCATGCACTGAGCTATAGGAGACTCGTGGGAGCCAAGGCCATTATGGTAGGCCATATAGTGGTTTGATATAGTTTGTCGTACATAGCCGTTCATAGGCATACACGGACATACGTAAGCATAAAAGGGCATACATGGCCATATAATGACTTCAACGGCACATACTGCAGTACATACAAACCACTATATAAAGGTCGGAACGCCAGGTTTATTGTCGCTTTTGTATCCTTTCCCGTAGATTCCTAAGCACTTAGACAGTGTTTCAGTGAGTTGGACGCCCACTCTAGTCAGATTTAGTGAAGTATTTCTAACGTCTGCCGCTCAAGAGCGTCTGAATCTACATGTATCATAAATATCTACGGCAGGCTTGTCGTAGGTATCCGAATTAAGGTTACCAACATGGCGAAGAGACATTCGTAAGCATGCAATCTCGTTCCCAGGGAGATGAGAACCTGGGAGCGAGGTTGGTAAGCATGAAGATGTTCAGTTATCATTTAAAACTATCTTTGATATTTTAGTAAACCTGTTTATTATATGTGGAAAAATGCGCAGCGGTTTGTTTTAACGAAGTTAAAATAGAAAGGTGGCCATTTTATGTCCCATCCACACTAATGTGTTTTCAAAAATGTCCGTTTTCATCCCGGCAAAAACGAAGCAAAATATTTTCATCCACATTAGCGTTTTTGTATCGTTTTCACCTATCCACACTTAAATACCAATCACCAAATTTTTCGAAACGTATTTAACTCATAAAAGTTAACGTTAAAAAAGAAGGGCGTTTCGACCGTCGGACGGTCATTTTCAAGTTCAAGATAAGAAGTAAAATTAGCATGTGCTTATATACAATATTGTGAAAGGACTGATGTGATACTGACTAAAACTTTCAAGTTATCTACATCGAAACAATACAAGAAAATAAGAGCGTGAATGATAAAACAAGGAACACTAAAAACGACAAAGGGTATATTTAAAAGTGAAATAATTAAACAAATAACTTCGCACAGATCGAGTCGCATTGTTTATTTAGTTTCGGCTTCGGCAGGTCGCGAATAAAAAACATCTGGAAGATCAAGCAGTCGAGTTTGCTCTGACACCTTTTTAGGATTTTAAAGTTGTTTTTATTCGCAACCACACTAAAACGCTCGAAAATAGTGAAAACGACTGAGGCCTGGAATTGCGCATATGTTAACATCGCAAGATTATCCGCCATCTTGGATAGATACTCCGATTTGGACTGAAACTGACGGCATGTGACGTTTGTTACGTCACCGTTTTCAAAAGTCGTCGTTTTCATCTGTCCAAACTTGAAACGAAGCGTTTTCAAAACTATGCGTTTTCAAAAGTCTCCACTTTTGAAACCGTTTTCGAAAGTCCTTGTTTTCGCCGGCGTTTTCAGGCGTTTTAGTGTGGACAATAGGCATAAACGCACCAATAAGTATGCGTTTTCAAACGAAAACGTATTACTGTGGTTGTGGCCTAGTTTAAGCGTAAACCCTTGATAATGAACGAAAAAAGGTTGTACAATCATTCAGTTTCGAGGTGCTTTGCTTCTTATTCATAGCTTCTTACATTTGTGAAACCATGAACAAGCTGTAAATACTGATAAGGGGTGAGTATTTGTTTATTTGTTTCCTTCACTAGAAGTTAATATACAAAATGTTCGACTACTTACATTTTCATTATTTGAAAGTGATATTTCTATCGGCCTTTGAAAAGCTCTAAGATTCGTCCAGAAGTTATCTTTTTGTCCCAGCAAATAAACTTTAGTAAGTCCATGTTCCTCTGAACGAAGCCATTCAGTCGTGAGAAACCGACACAACATAGGTTTTCTTCTCCTCTAGTCCTCTATATTCATTTTTATTCGGTTCACTTTACTAGGCATACACCAACTAAGTAAGGATTAGATTTTCTTTTTGGTATTCTTGAATGTATACGAAAACTTACATGGCCAAGCCAAGAGTTTTCATGTCACCAGTTAAAACGCAGTTAAGGACGGTGCCTACTTTTGTTACTGCGCATACGTTCTGCGCATCTCGAGATACCCGAGTTTCCCATGGGTGGTGCCTACTAATACAGGGATATTTTTGCGCGGTTTAAAACTATGCGGAGAAAGCAGCACTTAGCAAGGACTCTTGGTATCCAAAAAGAAAACTGAGGGTAACCGTACATTCTTCAGAGATAAAAAAAAGCTTCAATTTTGAACAAAACGCCATACATTTCTTTGTATTTTACTGTTTTTTAGAAGAATTGTTGCTTAATTATCTCTAAAAAATGCGTGGTTACTCCCAAAATTCATTTTGGATTTCAATAACTCTTGCCAAGATCTGCTTTCCCCGCATAGTCATAAACCAAACAAAAATACTTCTTTATTAGTAGATGCCGTCCTTAAAATATCCTCTTTTTTCAGGACTCTTCGAATTCTTTCGAAGACACCTCTAACATATGTCATTGAAGCAAAAGACGTTTTAAAAACTTTCCTGGCCGTCCGGCTGCATTCTTCTGTTCTTTATTTGTCTCCGGCGCTTCTTCGACTTGTTGTTATTCGGCATTCGATCGTACCCGTCGCTATTTGTCTGTTTGTTGGGCGAGAGAGAATTGGGTACGAGAATAGATTGAGGTGTGTGGGGTGTCATGGGAAGGGGAGAAGGGAAAAATAGTCTTCGTCCCCAGTTTCCCGCGACACAGTGCGCCTCAATCCACCGTACCCTAGTCAGTATTAGCAGTTAGTTCTTGATATCAGTGATACTCTGGCATCGATCCTCTTCGTTTTCCAATCTTCAAATATGATTGCAGTCTATAGTATTTTCAAAGATTAAATTTAGAGTATTTATCATTTTATCTAACATATTGGCAAGTTTGTACAGAAACCTGGCACCAATCGATGAAAACGCGTTGACAAAATAAAAAGAAAAGAAAACTGAACGGTTTGACAAAATTACTTGCCAGGTCCAATACGTTGTCGGAGCCTTCGAGAAACGGGCCCAGGCCCCCGACAGTTGGCAAAATTAGACCAGAGGCAATGAGGACAAAACTTTCCTAAATTTTTCTTTTTGTTTGTTTTTTTGTCTGCTTGTTGGCTGATTTTTTTGTTATTTTGTCTTTCTATCAAATTTTTCTTTCTTTCTCTCTTTCTTCCTTCTATGTGGATTTAACATAAGCCACTACGTGCCGTTTGTCAGGTTTTCGCTACCTGACACTTTCCACCTTGCACTACACTAAAATAAAATTGATTCTTTAAAAGCTATTGATTGGCATAGAAACTGGAAACCGAACGTGTGGCATAGCATATTTAAAAGCATTGTCAACAATGGGTTAATTAAAAACTTTTAGCGCAACAGTTCCGATAAAGTTGAGCGACAGATTACAAATTGAAAATTAATGTTTTTGATGCCACAACGCAGCGTCAAAGAAAACAAAGAGCTAAACTGTCTAGCGAAATCCTATTAAATCCAAACAAGTTAAGTGCGAATACAGTTCCCGTCAAAAGGAGGTTTTAATGGTGCTATGAATAATCTAAATTTGTAATCGTTGGATATTTGACAGTGTGGCCAAATATACTGCAGACAATTTAAGCCTAAATGTCGCAGAGGCGAATACAGTTTTGATGAGTTTGACACTTGGCAAGTTGCGCATTTTATCCCTCGTTGACATTGACAATAAACAATTTATCCCGTAATTATTGGCTGTAAGGTAAAGTTAATGAGACAATTTCAAGGTTTCCAGTCCTTTGATGTCACAACAGTGGCCAAAACTGTTTTAAACGTTATCGCATGCCTTTTGAAAGCTGCTAAAACCGAACTGCGTCACGGCGATTTTGCTGTATTTTGGTCGAAACTGCTCAATTATTTTACAAAGAACTTGGTTTGGTAAGGATTTTCTCCTAGGAAGAAAAAGCTATAATCAGTATTTAGCGACTTCTCTAAAATACACAGGAAAAACCTGAAAAAATTGGCCATTTTTTTCACTTTGCAATCCACTTCCATCCTTGCCATCCGTAGCCAGACATAATTGATAGTAGTTTATGTGCACTAGTAGGGTTATTGTTAGCGAAACTCGACCATTATTTTAACGCTTCCATTGAAACAAATACGTTTTTGGCTTTTCATAGTGACACTAAAAATGGGTGACACTGCCAAGCCAGTGGTATATTTTAAACTTTGGAATTATTATGTCAAAGACGCTTCATTGAATCATGACACAACGTGTACGGGAACCTTGTGTTTCAGGGCCGCAGGACTGCACGGCTGCAAGACCGAAAATTCTAAGCTATAGCGTTCCGTGGCTTCAATCGAAGGCTCTATTTACTCAGAAGCAACATTTTTGTGTAGGTTTCAAATAGAGAGGGGCTTCGGGCTCTACGGCAAACTCCGAAGACCCCGTACCTCCCCCCCCCCCCAACCCCCGCCCGCTCATCTCAGCAGTAAGCTTATCAGTATCATTTCTGTCTTCATTGAGAGAAAAGTATAAGTCGGCAACTTCAAGCCAAATCCCATTATTTTGCAGTTCTTAGACTTAGGCTTGTGTTTAGTGTCTGTAAGAAATATACCGCCAGAAAACACCTCAATAACACATAAAACCAGTCAGCTTGGAGAAGGAGGTATACTTCTACGAACTTGCTACACTTTTAGTATCGATCAAATTCAATATACTGATTGGCGAGTTGAATGTAACATTAAAATTAACTAGTGAAGATCTTCAAATTTTTTTAACTATTAGATAAAACGTATAAACTGGGACTGGTCTAGTTTATCTCAAGCTCCATGGCTGTGACGTTTTCAAGATAAGTGAGACGAGGCACAAATCAATTTTCGTTTATTAAACATTTGGATACGGTTTCTATTTTTACCATATTTGAACATGTCTATTGGAATCATTTCCGAAATCTTCTAAGTATGTCTAAAAAGGGATTTCCAGAAATAGCAATTTATACCAAATAAAGAAAAGTAAAGTTGGCAGAATGGCTAAATTAAAACTATTAAAACAACAGCGTTTCTTACTAGCTTAAAAACTAAGCAAATTAGACCTTTGAAGATTGCGTCTTCAAGAGCTACCCACCTGTCACTGATGACGTCATCGAGGAAATGGCGTTTGGGTTCCATTACGGTTGAACTTGTAAACAAGCCAAGGTTGTTTTCATTTATCATTCCCTATCAACTGACAAGCTTGTCAAGAACTTGCTTCTGTTTACGTTCTTCAAGGGCGCAAACAAACTAAAGTATAAAAGCTTTTCTGGTTACTGTATTTTCAAATTGAAGAGGAATCATGCCAGGTTTTTAAGAAGCATTGCAGCCGCTGGAAATTTGAAAACAATCAAACCCAATTAGACATTGCCAGAGCAAGATTTCTCATCAGCCCGGTACAGTTCAAGATTTGACCGTTAAAGGTAAGCTGGGATTAATTTCTTGACTTTTTTCGCCTAATCTGAGTTTTCACAAGAGCTCTCGCACGCATCCAGAGACGTATTATCAGGAAGGTTTTAAGTGTTGGAATAATAATCCAATTCTGAGTCGCTAGTGCAACCCGTTTAATACACTATGTGATAATTAAGGAAGCTTGCTGTGTTGTCCTTTAGTAAATGATTTTAGCGTTGGTCACTGCCTTGAAGTAGAAGTGTTTCTTCGCTTTTATTATCGAAACAAGATCTCGTTAGGTCGGGAGCGTGTTTCCTAAAACCTATCAAGTCACAATTACGATCAATATTCATCAGCACACTCACGAACATCGCCTCAGCCATCACTTTTCCCTTGTTACAAAAGATGAAGTCGTTAGCTGGCACGTTCAAAGCCTATATCTAACTGACCGCTTTCTAAACCTCGCACGCTTTTCAAACTTCAACTTGGTGTCGGAAAACCGTAGCACGGCTTTGGATAAAGCACACTGGCATTTCTTTTTGGTGGTAAATCATTCAATATGCCGAGTTGTAATTTAAGAGCACGTCACGTACTTAGCTTTCGTACGATAACTTCCACTAAGTTTTACGCTTGTTTTAGTTTATATATTTACAAGAATATATGTAGGGAACTCGCTGCCTCTAGCATAAATTTTTCTTACGATAGCAACGTGCTACACATTTAAATTTATTTTTTTATATGTCGTCTAAAAAAAATCGAGTTTTGCTGACAAGTATAATATTTCAAGATAATTTTCGCATCGTTGCTGAAGTTTCCAATTCTTTGGATTGTTTGTATCGTTAGCTAATATAAAACCTTCCAAACAAAAAATTCTTGTTTCGATTCTGGTTGCAAAATATATCCTTGTTTTTAAGTCTTACTGGCGGATTGAAAAAAAAAAACTTAATGTTTTGGCGACGTTGTAGTGAGTTGTTACTAATTAAGGATAAGTTCCGCGATTAATGTACACAGTCGCGCACAAGGTTTAATTTGAATATTGCTCGCTGTGATGCAACAAGGAACACATTAAAATTACCATCTGCTTTGGAAGTTCCTCTCGCCACTGATAAATATTTAGTTATGGTCTTCATCCAGATGCCTGCCTCTCTAGAGCTGCAACGTTTCGTTCATTTTCTATATTCGCCAAATTTGTATTGTAAATTGAAGTGCTTTAATTTACTCTGTTTTACTAAATGACTCCAATAACAATACGCGTACAACATAGGTTTTCACTTTTCAACGGCTGATATTAAAATTTAGATTCTAGATAGTCAATGTCGACAATGAGTCTCCGTGTCAGTAAATGAATTATTTCGTCCCTGAGCAAAAATAGATGGTTGGCTCTCGATTTAATAAGCCTGTTGAACACTGGTCGCGCATAAATGTTTTCGCAATAACCGGCTGGGAAGCAAGCCAAGTTTTCAAATTTTACACTGAATTTATAAAAGCAGTTCAGATGGATGTACGGACGCCGGGATTGCTTTACAAACGGTAGCATATTCAACTTGATAAGTTCACAAAGGGTTTTTTCGGTTTTTCTTCAACAAGCCGTACAATTAAAAACTTGCGGAATGAAAAAACGGAATATATTATTTTTGGAAGCTTGCCTGACGCCAAAACGTCCAAAATGAATTGTTATTGCCGCATTTTGTTTTCGATCGTGTATTAAACGGAGCTTATAAGTTTGTCTCCTCGGGAGCAAGTGAAATGTTCGTTAATTGCTAAATGAAGTAACCGTGTCATGATCGCGCGAGGACGGCAGAGAGAGTGACTTTGCGTTCATCTGCTCTTCTGTTTTCGGTGTAAGGAGGGAATTTCTGCCCGTAATGGATGCATTTCTTTGTTTCCTTGGAACCGTCAGTTTACATAACAAACCGTGCGTTAAATTAAAATAAATACCGGCCAAAAGTGGACCGTTAATTTCTCCTTGCGAGCGACGAGCAAACTGAAGTGGCTTCGGTGGTGGCTTGAAATCAATTACCGCTTGGAATTGCGAGTTTGGCGCACAAACGACTAAAAACGTTTCCGTTTAGTAGTTTTTAATCAGGCTTTCTTCGGTAGCTTGATGAGTAGGTGTGCGGTTTGACCTACCACTGTGAAAGGCTTGTGTGTTGCGTACCAGTTAAAGATTAAAGATGCTTTAAACCACCAAGCTAGAGAGTTCTTAAACAGCCTATAAGCCGCAACTGTCTACAGCGGGCGAAGAAGATAAAGTAAAATGAGTCACAAAGCGTGTACAAATTGTCCCCGTTTAAGATCATTTGCGACAAAAAGCTAGACAAAGAAGTTCCGTTGTTTTTGTTTGACTCACTAATTTACTCTTATCTTAAAAGAAATTACCCTATAGCTTCTTGAAATTTCGTGTTTCAATTTGTTTCGTCTTCTCTGGATACCTGATAGGTGTGAATATTGAACTGACCTTCAACTTGCGTTTGTCGTTAATAAAGAATATAATTTACACGCTTGTCGGAATATAATGAATAATGAAGTGCGGCACAGGCTTTCTTTTTCATCACTAGCAAAAACAACGGTGATCAACAATTCATTTCTCCTTTGGTGGCATGTAATGAAGACAGGTGGCAGAAAAATAGAGAAAAACGTAAAATATGTGAAAGGTATTCAATGCCCGAGACGCTGTAACACTAGATTTACAGATTTTCAATATTTAAAGGTGCCCATACTCAAAAGTAGATGAATAGTGATTCTTTTTCTCAAAATTAATTTCGAAATTGATCGATGAAATACGTTCATGACTTATTTCAATTAAACGAGAAAGAGCTTATACTCTGAAAAAAGTTATGTTTCATTAGGGATCAATTTATACTCAGAGATGTACACTTTATTCGGAAAATGGAAATTGTTTACATCATTAATAGAATCAAACTTTAGTTTTTTTTACAAAGAATTAATCACTTGTTTTTAAACTTCTTTTAATGCATTCGAATAACCTCGAGATGTTTTGGGAATCTTTTCAGGATAGCTTTTGTTCTAAATTACTTTTCTCCAGGTGACAAGAGCCAGATTACACATTGCTGGAAAGTTCTCTCTAGCAATGATCGCATTGCTTACAAAAATACTCGGCGAGAATTACTGGGAGGTCTTTCCAAACGGACAGTGAATGGATCGCAGCGAGCTATACGCAGATGGCGTACATGGCCGTGGACGGGTTTAAATTATGCACAACTTGTCGTCGATCAGTAGTAAACAGAACTGAAAGAAACATATAATGCTTAAGGCATATAACACTGGGCTTACAGGATTACAGCAAACTCCACGCCCTCGAAGAGCCCCTCGCAAGGTTTCTTGCTTTGTCCCCGCGTACAGCAGCCCACGAGTTATCATCAATGTCAGCGGTCTGCGATATGAGACTTACGAGGAGACGCTCGAGAATTATCCGGAGACACTGCTCGGTTCACCGACGAGGCGAAGCGAGTACTACAACTCGACATTTGGCGAATACGTCTTCGCTCGTGACAAGCAATCCTTTGACGCCATTTTGTTTTTCTACCAGTCGCGAGGCATCTTAGCCAAACCGGGGGATGTTAGCGAAGAAACGTTTTTAGAAGAAATAGAATTTTACGGTTTACGTTCAAAATATTACACGGAGAGCATAGACCACCTGCCGGACTTGCAGGAAGATGGAGAAGAAGAGATCTTGCCGCACAGTCCGCACAAAAGAAAACTTTGGTTGTTGTTTGAATACCCAAGATCTTCCTCAACTGCACGCGTTCTAGCATTGTGGTCAATTTTCGTTATAGCATTTTCAACTGTTGTGTTTTGTATTGAAACTTTACCGGAGCTGCAGATCACACCCCTTAATACAACGGACGCCAGTAGGCGGACACCAGTGGGTGAAGGCGAAACATTAGATTACTGGTTTGTAATGGAGGGGATCTTTGTCGCATGGTTTACTTTAGAGTATGTTGTGCGTCTTTACTCCGCACCATCTCTTTGGAATTTTGTGAAGTCAACAATGGGAATCCTCGACATACTTGCCATTTTTCCGTTTTATCTCACGTTAGCCGTACGAGAGAGCACGAACCAGGTTCGATCGTTTGCCGTTATACGCGCCATACGGCTCTTTCGCGTTCTGCGCGTTTTTAAACTCTCAAGATACAGTGACGCAATCAAGTTATTGGTAAACACTGTGTACTGCAGTCTGGAGCAGTTGAGGTCTTTAGGATTGTGCCTCGCCGTGTGTTTAGTGCTTTTTTCTAGCGCGATTTTCTATGCCGAAGGAAACTCGAACTTTCGGAGCATTCCCGAGGCGTTTTGGTGGACCGTTATCACTATGACGAGCGTTGGGTATGGTGATATGACTCCCACCACCCCTGTGGGGAAGTTTGTAGGCAGTTTTTGTGCCATGTTTGGGGTGGTGTTCTTTTGCCTTCCAACACCCGTCTTAGTCTCAAACTTTATCAAATTTTATGTCTACTACGGTAATAACGGTCAACGGAAGAAAGCTTTCGTTGATAACCTCAAACAGTTATTTCTTAGTAGAAATCGATAGTTTTTATAAACCTTGTAAAATCTTGAAGCTAATTTTACGGTCACATACATGAATCATTAGCGGGTTTTGATATTTTTAAGTCAGTGACTAAAACCATCGCTTGCGACATGACCGGCATTTACCGTGAAGTTACTGATTAAGCAGTGATATTTACTCTGGTTCTCGGTTCGTTAATGTTGCACGAGATGGTTGTAACCTTTGATTTGTGGATGAAACCTTCAAATGAAAGCCTTGATAAGTCCTTTGTTGGAGCGTTTCTTTATTATAGGAAATTTATATTCGCTCCATAAGACTAGCGCGAGTGAAAAACAAAATCGCGTTATTTTCTTTGAACGCTGATCTCCACATACGATCTTTAACAATAAACTTTAAGTGTAGCGTTCATTTCCAGCGACTTTACTGTAATTTCTATTATTTATTTCCCAAATTGCCTGGAAAGGTCAACTCAAAACTGAAGCAGCCGAGCCTTTGAATAAATCGCTTTCTATATCAGTATATTTTTAATGTCAGCTCTTTGCATCAAAATTGTCCGTTCAAGGTATTTTGCATAGGTACGTTACTAACACAAGTAAAGGGCGAGGCCTCAATCGGAAGAAACTGATAGTTTGAGAAACAGAGTGGATACAGTGACCGTTACGAAATATTTCTTTAATTTGCCTTTCTATATTGCCTGAAGACTTAAAAGGACAAACTTATGAACAGTGTTTTATTGACGGAATATTTAACAATTATTCCACGAGCGCGCGTTGGCCGCAATGAGATGATAGATAGCCAACGAGGGGGTCCGAGTTGGCTTTAATCATCTCATATCGAACAAGCCTGAGTGGAATAATTGTTTTATTAAAAACAATCAAGGAATATTGCTAGATGTTTCTGATTTCCCTTTGTAAGAACAACCAGAAGACAATTTATTGGTCTCTATTTCTCGGGCATGGTATAATGGCTCTTACACCATGGCCCCTAAGCCAATCAAATCCCTGAAATTGTATTATACAATGATCCGGTTTTTAATAAATCTTGATATGGTATTACTAATTTTAAAAAAGCTTCAGTCATTACCGATTATATGGCGCGTTCCGCCAATAAACTCTAGATCTTCTGAGTAACCCATATATATATACCTCTATTTTTTGCTTAAAAAGTGCAAAATGACGTCCAATCAAAAGGTCTTTTTTTTAAAAAGGATGACTTGACACTACACTCAGATCCTGGATTTTCCATTTATTGCTGTCTTAGTTGATTCATTCTTCAGCCTAGGTCTCTCTTCCGGTTCCTTACAGTAAGCATGCAAATTCTATTTCTTTCGAGTCACTACGCACTAGCTCTAGGTCGTAACACAGCGGGAAAAATTACCCGCTGCTTTTCGTTTATTAGCGTAATTGTTATTTTTGTGTTTGTATATGTCTTGGTCCCACAGGAATTGGCACACGCTGTTGCGGTGTTCCCACCAATGGTTATGCACTTAATATTACTTAGCATCCCGCCACTTGGAGCGGTTTTCAATTGAGTGTCGAAAGTAATTTCGGGTTTGCTTTGGTTTTGCTTTACAAGACTTCATGATCGGTTGGCAATGTTCGCGCCATTTTCTCAACCAATGGGAAACCAAACCAAAACCAATCGTGTTTTGGCCGCACGCGTTTTCCCGCGCTTGACGCAGGTTACATGTATTTGTTTCGAGTTCTGATTGGCTAATTGTGCTGTTTACATCTGTTGAGATTGGCCAGAGAAATTACTTTGGTTTTGGTTTTACAACACTCAATTAAAAACACTACTGTGCACTACTGGTTCTCAGTCAGCCATTTGAATGGCGTACTGACTTTAATCTCCTTTTGGACAAATTTTATATCTAGCAAGTAATTATATAAGCAATTTTTATAAAACAATTCGCTAACTTCGCGCGAACTAACCAGTTACAGCAACTTAAAACCGTCAAAACCTTGTTCTCAGGGAACGACGTTGAACAGCAGTTCGTAAATTCCCAACCAAGCCAAACTCTTTGAAATGGCAAGAGGTTTCTGAACAACAGATATTTGCCAGGATTGTTTTAATTCGATTGAAGAACCAATAAAAGAGTGAATTTAACTTTTTGTGCATTTAAATACAGTATATGTTGGTTTTGTTTATTCGATCTGATTCTGATGCGTACATATGTCACGGAAAACACGCCGCTTATCTCTTGTTCACCCTACACGTTATGGCATGGTAGTTGTAGGATAAAAGTAGGCGTCTGCTTAGTACCTGTTAGTTATAATTGATTACTGTAAAGCGCTGTTGGACTGCTGACAAACAGTGCTATGTAGAGCGGTTTTCATTTGAGTGTCGAAAGTAATTTCGCATTTGCTTTGTTTTTGCATTACTACGCTCTGTGATTGGTTAACAAAACTCGCGCCACTTTCACAACCAATGGGAATCCAAACCAAAACCAATCGTGTTTTGGCCGCACGCGTTTTCCCGCGCTTGGCGCCAGTTACGTGTATTTGCTTGGAACTGATTGGCCCGTTGTGCTGTCTACATCTGTTGTGATTGACCAGAGTAATTACTTTGGATGCTTGTCAGATAAAAAGTTAGTTTGAAGACAGGACAAAGATCTTTCTTGTGCAGAGGAGCACATGCTTGGAACTCCTTATCTGTTGACGCTAGGGCATAAAATTTAGACCAGATAATTTTTAGTTCTTTCCTTTTTTTACTTAATTTTAAACCTGTTCGATTACCTTGTAAATTGATTTGTCACTCTTAAATTTATTTAATTCTGTATTTTATATTTATGGAGGGCTAGGTACCTAATTAACCATCGTTTTAGTTATTATTATTATTATTATTATTATTATTATTATTATTATTATCATTATTATTATTGTTATTATTATTGTTATTATTATTATTATTATTATTATTATTATTATTATTATTATTATTATTATTAACGTTTGATGTCCTTAAGGCCCGTTTAAACGGTTTCAACATTTGACCAACATTAGTTCAAGAAAAGTTGAACTAATGTTGGGCAAATGTTGAACGCAGTGTTCAACCGGTTTGAACGCCATTCAACATTTTCGACAACAAAGGAAATGTTGAATCGATGTTGAATGAAAGTTAAAACCAATTTAAATTTCATTCAACACGCTTTTTTAACAAGCTTTCAACATTTTTGACACTTTCAAAAATGTTGAATGACCTGTTCAAACATAACTCCCCCGATATTTGGTTCAACAAAGTGTTGAACGCATGTTGAAGCAAATGTTGAAACCAAAACGGGACTTTAGCCGTCCCACAGGTCTCCGGTAGCTCAGTGGTAGAGCATCCGAACTAGTAATCGGAAGGTCGGAGAACTCGGTTTTTCCTTTTCCGAGTATGCCTGTCTGTTACTGACTGAAGAAATTTATCGATCAGATCTAGAAGTAAAATAATTTTACACATAGAGCTATAATGACATGAGTGCAGTTTTGGCGAAAAGCTGCGACGTTGAACGCCAGCCAGTGGCAAGTGCTTTGTGATCGGAGGTTTTCTCGAGCCGTTACTGTCGAAAACTTGCAATAATGAAAGCAAGGGACAAAGGGCAACGATTGTTGGCAAATGACTTTCTACTAATCATAGCGCGGGTAATACTGTGTTTATTTCACCGCAGTACAAATTAAAGGCTTAAAGATTATCATTTATTATTTATGATTCTCGTCCCAGTATTTATATTTGCATAAGAATCAATTAAGTAACGTAAAGTTGTTTTTGGAGCGCCAAGTGGAATCTACTTACTGCGCGGCACGTCGATGCCTAACGGAACAAAAAACAAAACTGAAACTAAACAAACAAAAAACGAAATAATATTTTAGCCAAATACTGAAGCCTTCATTTCTATCTCAGAATTATGGTAGTAACGTAGTGTATGTCACGAGACAAACGTTGTTTCTTTTTTTTTGGAAGCGTGGAAGAAATCGTGAGATGGCACACGCATTCAAATTTGAGAAAACTGTTTGGTAGTTCTGTGCTTTCTTATGATGCTGAAGTGCCGGCTGTACAAGGCGTTTGACTACTTCTAAACTTTTGAGTGTGTGGATTAAATCGCACAACCAGTGTCCTCAGGCGATTTACATTTAGGCAATATTTTCGGTTGGAAATTTCGCCGATGAACTTTCCGTGTCAAATAGAAAGGCTCTTTTTCCAGTCGTTCCAAACTTGCAATCTCCGATTAATTGATCAAGAAACGTACGTGCTGGCGCAATGATGGCGCAAGAAGACAACAAAATTGAAATTAAAATTTTGTGCAAATGGAACTGTAATTTCCGTGCCAACAGTTGAAACGGAAAAAAGTGGAGCTCTTCCAAAGGTTGTCCCTTTGTCCCTAAAAATTCCCGTTTTGATCTTACCATTTCAACTGGTTGAACTGAAAGTTTTGGCTTATTTGAAAGCTCCCCTGATAATTCGTTTGATCGCCCACCCCCCCCTGAAAAACATTCATTGGTGGGAAAGGTCGGGGAGGGGACACGATCAAGGCGAAAGTGTAACAACAACTTCTTACTAGCTTTACTGGTTGTAGGGAAATAGGCTCGTGCTAGCTACTGAGCAAGGCTTCTTTTCCTATTGTCAATTGGTTCTACCTGTTAAGATTGAGGATTAAATCATAAATACTGACTAATCAATATCTTTTGGGCAACACACTCTTGCAATAATTTTAGTTCATCGCATTATTTATATTTAATTTGTTCAACTTTTCGGAACGTATATCAAGTTTTGATCAATTTTAATTTATGCGAATTGACTTGACAACAGGCCACACATCTTGTAGTCTCCCACTGGGAAAAGTATCATGTATGAATTCTCGTTTGTCTTATAAAAATGACTGCTAAGTTATTTAAAACAATAGACCCTTTGTCAGTTAATTCAATGTTTCTTAAAAACGCGAGAGTACAATGTTTTGGCACAGTTCTCTCGATTTTACTGAATAGACTCCCCTGGGAGACAATTAAACTCCATTAACACTCACTTGTGCGTTAACCAACCACGCAATGGAAATTAACGGCAAGCTGAATAACACGACCGATTCGGGATAATAATTGTTGGAAGTTGCAGCCGGTTTGGCATTCGTTTGAGAGGTAAAGCTACAATAGCTCTGAAAAACACAGCATTTTGAACGGTTGTTTACTGCAAAACTATGTCGGGAAAAAGCCTATTTCGCAGCGATGTCCCAGATGTAGTGATAAAAAGCATTTTCGACAAGTATGACAAAGACGGCAGCAAGGTTTTGGAAAGACCAGAGATTTTAGCTATGCTGGGGGACATGGGTCTGGACGAGAAACAAGCAGAACTCTGCTTCCTGATGATCGACAAAGATGGTAACAACAATGTCTCTAAAGACGAATTCCTGCAGTGGTTTCAAAAGGGTGAAGGTGTCAAAGTGGTCGACGATCCAAACCGCTTCGCTTTTGTCCAAAAAGTTGCCAACACGTTTAAAAGGTACGACCGAGATGGTAGTGGGGTGATTGACAAGCACGGATTCAGAGCTTTGTTGGCTTCTGGCGGGAAAGTTTGGCAGAGCTGCAGCGACGCTCAGATCGACGCAGCGCTCAGAGTCGTGGACAAAGATGGAAGCGGAACGGTGTCTTTCTCGGAATTTTTAAGCTGGATGGACAAGCTGAATGCAAAAAGGAAATGAAACATTTTTAAAGTTACAACAGTGATTTTAAACTTTCGAAAAGCAGTTTGAATAATTTTCCACATGTTTTGATGGTATTAAAATAAATTGCGTCCGCGAAATGTTTTGATGTATTTAAATGAGAGAGCATCAATTTAACAAAGGGATCATTAGCATTTAATGCTATCGTAGAACGAATCATTGTCAATTATGTTACGAGTGATGAGGATCACAAGAACTTCAATTTGTGAAACTGAGTTTGTTTTAATCTTATTCTTGACTTGGCGTAGCTACGAAGCGACAAGCATTTCTGTAAATGAAAGATCTCAATGAACTGATACGAAAAACACCCTTACGGCTTACACCAGTATTGCAGTTTGTACAAATGAGGGAAGGAATTGCGACAGTAGGTCGTAGTTTGCAAAGCACACCCCGATTTGAGCGATGTCGCCTGAAACGCTCAGGGTCAGTTATTAAAAGATAGTTTAGACGGTGTTTAATAAAACCACGTTTTAAGCCATTTTCAATTTTGCCAACAGTCATATCTAAACATTGTCTGCTGCTGACGGTAACAAGAAGGCTTGCATCCCAGACTAGAAAACTATTTATCAACTTAAAATAAAACACTTTTAGGCCCACTGATTGTCTTAAAGCACGGCTTATGTTAGACTTTGTTTAAATAACTGGCCCTCAGTGTCTTATTTTTGGGAGGGTGGGCCTAGGATGGATTTTTGGACTTTCAACCATTCTCGTCCCCAGAGCCGCCTGGTCCTCTTAGCCGCTGGAGGCTGGGCACGCCAACAACCTCGTTCCCAGGTTCTCCCCTCTCCCCATTCCCTGGACGCGAAGTCTACATTTCAGTGACGGCTCGCACTGTTTTGCACTTTTGCAACACGGTAGTGCAAAGTATTATGCACCATGCTGAAATGCATGACATTTTGATCCACTTTCCCAGCAAACCTCTGCAACTCCAATGGCAAAATTTTTAATGCATCCGGCGGTTAATATGTGTCTTAAGGAGGCTGTCAAACAGTTTTCCTGGTCTTGGAAGTGGATCTTTTAAAATTAAAATTTTGCAAAGAAAGCAAAGGAGTGCTTCGATTTTCTCCCAACACTATACAACCTTCTCAACCAATGGTCAAATCATACTCTTTCGTTGGTCAACAAGCCATAGTTGTCACCATAGCAACGGTAACGCAAAGGCCACTATTTTAAATGACGTCGATTATCTCGGGATTCTTTTTCCTAAGACCCTCCCCTCCCCCCCTCCAACCAATCCCCCTGAAAATTCTTTTCTATGGCGGCGCAAGCGTTGCAAAAGATATCCATACCCCCACCCTGAGTCTAGACCACAAATCTCGTCAATAATGGCCTTAAAACACCAAATGGCTTGGACGAAATGTTTAAGAAAGTTTTTATTACAAAAATCCGAGATACAAACGCACATCAACATTATTCGTTACTCTTTTGCATAGAGGCTGTGGACAGCAAAAGTGCTGACCTTTTCGTCTGCTATAAATTACCCATAGTTTCTTACTTATTTACAATTACTCAACCATTAAGCGCATTCATCGTAAGAAAAAGATTACATTCCCCACCTTTTTGTAACAACTGGATTATAAATTTGAGATTTCTATCGCGTGATAGTTGATGAGCGCCCAGCATAGTTAATGAAGGCAAGCCATCATCAACTGTCACCCACAGAAATCGACAGCCAATAAGCGGTTTTCAAACGAGTGTCGTAAAAACCAAAATGCAATTAGTCTGCCCAGTCACAACTGACGTAAACAGCGCAATGGACCAATCAGAATCCAAACTAAATGCATGCAACCGGCGCCAAGCGCGGGAAAACGCGTGCGAGCAAGTCACGGTTAGGTTGGTTTTGCTTTTCATTGGTTGAGAAAGCGGCGCGAAATTTGCTAATCAATCAGAGAGGGTTGAAAAACAAAAACCAAAGCAAACGCGAATAACTTTCAACCCTCGATTGAAAACCGCTCCAATCTAATTGTTTTAGTGTAAATCGATAATTGTCCTACTGATATGAAAGTCTTGCCTCGTTACGTTGTTACTACGCGAGCCGAGCGCCTGTTTTGCAGATAGTGAGTAGCAAGACCAGTCAGATTACAGTATCCGCGACAGAAGCTATTGTAGTAGATTGATACTCAAGTCCCTTATGGTTCACCACTAAATTTTCTCCAAGTCTGATTGGTTAAAATGTAACACGTGACGTAATAATGTCCATCCACTGACTATCAGGAGATGGGGTCCATCTGGCGAAAAATACCCGGATGGAAAGTTCTCGGCCACGCATAAAGCGGCCCACTTTCTCTTCTAATTCATTTTAAAACAGGTTGCTTGCATTGTAATAGTATCTTCTCATATTATAATTTCTACTTTTTTCTTTGAAGGTCAAATTGCTGAACTGTTAATTCGAAATGTCGGTCTCGGTGACTTTCGTTGGGAAGAAAATTTTGGTGGCGAACAACAAAAACAAGAGTGTCTTTGCCTCGGGACCATTGGTCCGATAGTTGCCCTTTCGAAATTAAAACTAACATATAAGCCCTCGAGAATATCAAATTTCCCTGGGGCAACTATTAGCCAATAGTCCCTCAACAGAAACACTTTGTTGTTTAATTACAAACTTAAATAGAAGTGAGTATTTTTGAAGATTTTGGGAAACGCACCTTCCAACCGGATTCAATAGAGAATATTCTCACCTAAAGGCCTATAGTGTATTAGTATAAATCTACTAGCGTTCTATCACGAATGCTGCTCTCTTATTGGCTACGCTAGTCACTATCTTTTCCGTTAAAGATAGTGAGTAGAGTGAGTAGTGCCTGGCGTGACTTATTTATAATTATCATTATTCAATAAAAATGTGAACCTGTCTTGTTGTTAAGTTTTGAACGACTAGTAGATTTACACTAACACAATTAGATTATGAGCTCGAAATTTCTATCGCGTGAAAGTTGATGAGGGCGAAGCCGGAATCAACTATCACGCGATAGAAATTTCGAGCTCATAATCTAATTGTTAAAAAGACTATTCCTTTACTCAAAAGCTCAAGTCAAACCTTTGGAAAAATAGCCGAGTACCACCTGAAAGTGCAACTCAGCTATTTGCCGGCGATAATTTTGCGCAATCTTGGTCTGGCCGCCACTAATAATAAAACGCAAGACTAAGCGTGAGTTTGATCCAGCGTATAGCACTTATTAGCAACTCAAAAATAATAATCAATAAACTATGGGCATCCAGGTTTAGTAATAGTAAGAATGAGATTTACGGTTACGTTTTACGTGTACGTGCGCGCAGGAATCTAAGAATACACTTGTTTTTCTAGTTTCTTATTTTCATAGACGAGAAATCTTTCAGGAGCGAAGCGCTTTGGGGACTAACGTCACTTAACGTAGGGGGGGGGGGGGGGTTACGGGAAGAGGGACGCTTGCTGGAATAACGGTACAATATATTATATAATTTAGGGATGCATATTGAATGAAGGACGGTAAATCTAACAATTATGCTAATAGCAATAAACAACATATATTTTCATGACATATCATGTTACAGTAGCCGATTACCCGAAGCGTACAACTTCCATATGTTCGTATCACGGCGTTTTCACCATCTATTTTTAGATTGACGTTCCCGCAAATCCAGCCAATTTTTTAACGATTTTTGTGTACGTGTGAGCGTTTGTTCTACATTGTTATTAATCCTTTAACCCCTAATACCAAAAAAAATTCTCCTATCTTGTCCCCATACATTTCTTAAGAAAGTACTGGGGAGAAAATATTAAAAAATCAAGAAAATTCACCTTGGGTGATCATATCCTTGATTCTCATGACCTCAGGGTTTAAATAAGCATTGACATTACAAGGAGAAATTTGACGCTGATCACTGTCAGGGCTTAAAGAATTAAGGAATGAGGCCAAAGGAACACACTCAAAGAAATATTCTGCACACGGCAATATAACCTTGATAAGCATACGACTTCATGTAATACGCCTCTTAACGAGGCATCATCAGGCATTCATAACATTATCACGTAGAGCACGCATGGCATGGTGGAACACAATTCGAGTTTGGATTTGTAGTGCGCGGCGAATTACAGAAAAGGCCTACTTCAAAGCGCCTGCGCTACACGACCACAGCGTTGTCATTCAGTCTCTCTCGATCCAGTGCCTGCACGGCGCTGCCGTTGGAGTACGCGGCTGAAGTGGACTGGGAGCCAGCGTCCGAAATAGATCTCAGCTGCCTCTTGACCTCAAACACCTTGAAGGAAAAATAAAAACAAGATCCACCATGAACACCATGAAAGCAACAAGTACAACATGGAAATTCTTCTTAAGGACGTTGCCTCTTAATACAGAGGTATTTTTGCGCCGTTTATGGTTATGCAGAAGTAGATCTTAGCAAGGCCTATTGGAATCCAAAATGAAAATTGGTGGTAACCACGCATTTTTAGAGATAATTAAGCAACGATAATTTCAAAAAAGCGTTAAAATACACAACAATGTGGGGCATTTGTTTCAAATCGAAGCTTAATTATCTCTGAAAAATGCTTGGTTACGCCCCAATTTTCTTTTTGGATTTCGATAATCGTTGCTGAGAGCTTCTTTGCCCGCACAGAATGCCTTTGAATTAGTGGGCATCTTACTTAAGAAATTAGAGGTTTTCGGACCAACCCGAGATGCGCAGAACGCATGCGCAGTAGCTAAAGGAGACACTGTCCTGGCTCTCTCGGCTTGGCCTGAAATGCATGCGCAAAAGATTGCAGACTCCCGCTAGCCGCTAGCCGCTAGCAGTGGCCATTAGGAGAGTTGAATTACTCTCTCACCCACTCACCCTCCCTTCCCTTCCTCTCGTTTGTGGGGAGAGGGGTAACACGACTTCGCTAAAAACGCTTCTCCAGACTCTAACGTGCTCTCGAAGAAATACGAATCCGCTCTAATTTTTTTTTTGAGTAATCAGTTCTTTTAGAGCGGTTTTCAATTGAGTGTCGAAAGTAATTTCGCGTTTGCTTTGGTTTTGCGTTACTACGCTCTGCGATTGATTAACCAAACTCGCACCACTTTCTCATCCAATGGGAATCCAAACCGAAACAAATCGCGTTTTCGCCACACGCGTTTTCCCGCGCTTGGCGCCAGTTACATGTGCTTCAAATTCTGATTGGTTCGTTGTGTTGTTTACATCTGTTGCGATTGGCCAGAGTAATTACTTTGGTTTTGGTTTTACGACACTCAATTGGAAACCGCTCTATTGTAAATTGGCCTGAAAATCCCTTTGGGAAGACTAATTTAATACTACAGAAGCTTTCAAGCTGTTGCTTAATGTGAAAACTCTTAAGAGGCTTCGGTGAGCCCAGTTTACAGAAACTTCTACAAACCTCGCTGATCGCCTGACGGAAGCAGTAAAAGTTGTAGTCGATCAACCCTGCAAAAACAAACCAGTCTATTCAGTGGTTTCTGGTAAAGGATACCTGGTGTTCCAATGCTGACCTTTAAGAAATCAATTCAAGTACCAAAACAATCACAAACAACTGACCTTTTTTCTCAAAGTTGTCTTCTCTTAGAATGCAAACAAGTGCAAGAAACCTGTTGAGAAGATAGCAACCGTCAATGATTTTCTTACGAGCGCTGGTACGAAAATATATAATATGTATGTGTTCTTTAAGTATTGCATTCTGAAAGGTTCTTTCGGTGAACTACAATTGAGACAAATGGTGAATAGGAGAATTATCTCTGCAGTGCACGTTAAAGTGCTAAAGTGAACCCATGAATTTACCACTGAACGTTAGCCCTAGAAAAGAAATGAGAGACCGCATGAAGCAAAGAAAAAAATCTTTGACCTCGGCGGGAATCGAACCCACAACCTCCGGATTTCATTGTCCGCTGCCCTACAGACTGAGCTACGAGGCCAGACGGGAGTAAGTCCTGGGTGATTATGCTGGTAATTGCGGCAATGTGAGTATGAAGGGTACAAATGATTGTTGTACCGCTAGCACTAAGGACACAAATGATGGATCCAAGAACTGACGTTGAAGTGCTAAAGTGAACCCATGAATTTCACACTGTGCGTTAGCCCTGGTAAGGAAATGGAAGATCACACGAGGCAGCGGGAAAACTCTTCGACCGCGGCCGGAATGGAACCCTAACCTTCACTCCGCTCTTTTCTATGGCATGTATTAACTTACTTATTGACTTCACGGAGATACAAGATAGTTGAGTTGTTGAGCTTGATGGTCGATGATGACTCCATGTCGTATGCACTGCTGTCTCCTTCTTCTCTTAAGCTGAAAAACAAATAATTATTATTAAGATAGATTCTTCTTACCAACTTTACATGTACTTTCTATGCTGTATGTTAACTAAAATGCCGGTAAATTGTTGGCACATGACGTGTAATATATTATCAGTAAAAATTTACTAATGCAGAGACGAACAAAAACTAGCGATAAAAACCGGCAGGAATTGTGTTTGTCACATGTACATGTACATCTAATTCCAGCTAACAGTGTACCTAGAAATAACAGCACATTTTCTATTACTGCTCTGTGCTCTGAACTTTATGTTGACAAAAATTGACACTTTATTCAGCTATCGTAGATACCTTTTGGGTGCTTGGAAGTGGAACATGTGTTTCACGTTCTGTTTCCAGAAAGCTTTGAATACATACTGACAATTAACCCCTCCAACCCGCCCCCCCCTCCCCACCCATTCCTCCGCCCCAATGCACTTGAAGATACAACATAACCTTTTTCACTGAAAAGAATACACATCTTCGACCAAATTTTTTGCTTTGTTATCTCCAAATGAACTCAAAACAAAGTTCGAGATTGAGACAAGAGAACCTGTTCCTTACATGTACATAAGCATCAGAGGAAAGAATATATTGTTCATGTAATTACTAAGTTTAATTAATAGATTACTGCAAGAGCTCAATACAGGGTGCAGAGTGAATGTCAGTTTTACAGCTTGCCATTCAGGCAACCTATAGCTTGCATGTACAAGCCCAAAAGTCATTTCAACCAGCTCCAAAAACGTTTTGATGCCCAAGATTGTTTACTCAGTTCTTCTGTCATTTGAATTCCTCAAAAACTTCACTTGCCTGTTGGGCAAGTGAAGAACAAAATTCACTAGTTCAATAGCAAAATCCACTAGCCGATTTCTATCGGATACTACTTTCTTTGCATGCTGTCAACAATAGCTACAACTGTAGCACTGCAGTTTAATTAAGCTATGCATGTGTCAAAATCTTCAGTTACTCACCCATAAATACAAGAAATATCAATAACTACATCAATCATATCACAACAGAGTTCATAAGACTGCATATCTACTGGAGAACTGAAATAAAACAAAAGAGAAATAAAACCATTTTTATTTTCATACCACTGGCAATGATTGATTCAGTCAAATAGGCAGTACTTTTCCAGACTTATGTAGTGTATGCTCAGGCTTATAAAGTACAGTATGTTCATTCACTTTGCTACCAAGCCGTTTCCCCAAATGTTTTAATTATTTGCCAAGGTGAGATGGACAGTGGCGAATATTTATTGAGTCGTTCCAAGGCTGTTGCCTGAGAAAAACTCAAGGAGCCCAGAAGGCCAAAAGCCAAGAAATTAGTACTCCAACATGTTAGGTCTTAGGTGCTGCTGCAAAAGTGTAGGTGTCCAGAGTATTTTCTTCGATGCCCCCAGGCAGCAGTCTTGCATTTACACATGAAGAGGTGCAAGAAAAACAAAAAAAAGCCCTAAGTGACTTCTGATAAATTGTTAGATTCTCCTTCCAAATTGCCTTGTTTTCACCTTTAAAACAAAAGGAGAATTTGACCTTACATCAAAAGTCACTTGGGGTCTTATTCCATGCACCCCTTCACATGTCCTCTGCATGTGAAACCTAGTGAAATATATGAAGCAACTAATTCATCATGCATACATGAAATTCTAGAGACAGTATTGCAGGCTGCACTCACCTATCTGTTGCCACATAAATTTTGCTGACCACATCAAATAGAAAGGCTTTTTCAATACCTGAATTCTGAAGCAAAAATAACTTGTCCAGATGAGAGGCTCAAAGGTTTCAATAGACCAAATGACAAATTAACTTGTAAAATAACGTTCTGGTCGATACTTACAGTTATTAGAATATTTAATAAGTTCTCCAATGTTGGAAGCTGGGGTACTAGCTTCTGTACCACTTTACTGAAAGCCTTGGATAAAAAAAGTATAAAACACAGTTAATATTAATATTATATTAATTAATTTCTAATTTCTCGACGATGCATCTACTGTCACTTCAGCTACAGCTGCCCCGCAGAGGTTCCTTCAGAGACAATAAAAGAGACAATAAAAGGAGGCGCAGAGGATGACTGGACGAGCGTACCCCTGCGCTAAAGGCCTGAACGCTGAGTGCCAAAGGCACGGACTTGTACGGGGTTCCAGGCACATGTTCCCCCGGGAAATTTTTGAAATATTTTATTGGACTCTCTAAAATGCAATTTCCTGCATTCCCTGGACTGGAATTGGTTAACCAGGAAGGTCTTCTGATCAAAGGTTAGGGTCATTTGTCAGGTCAGTTATCATAGCTGGCAGGGGAGGGGGGGGGGGGGATGGGGAATGATGAATAACGATTTTATTATATACAGTATGATGTCCAGGAATTATCTCTTTTTTTCCGATTGCATGCGTTACATACGTAAGTGAGTAAAATGATCAACTCTATCTTTGATTAATCAATGCAAAACAAACCGATTTTCATTATTTGGTGTGTGAACTACCGTGTGAACCAGGTGTGAACTACCAGATGTTACATGTCAAACAACCGGACGTTGCATCCAGCGTCCGGGATGAAATGAAACCCCTGCAGCTGTAAAAAAGTAAGCCACACTACTAGCCCTAGCCCTAGTGGCCCACACAGGCAGAGCTAAACCTAGTTTCTGTAGCATGAAGCAACTATTGCTAGATGCCCCTTGATGGCAAAGTTTGTTTTCTAACTATAAACCTAGATACTGTAACTCACTTTATTCAATTGTCAATGTATTTACAATGTAGCACAGAGCAGTAATTGGGGACTCACTCCAGATCGAATTGGAATTTGGAAATGTTGGTTTTTGAGGAGAGGGGAAAACCAGAGTAACTGAGGAAAAATCTCTTGGAGCAAGGACGAGAACCAACAACAAACTTAACCCAAACGACACCCAATTCAAACCTGAGCCACATTGGTGGGAAGCGAGTTATCTCACCACAATGCCATCCCTGCACCCCTAAACTATGTAACACACAACCAACAGACCAACCTAGCCTCATACAATGACACACTATACACCACACCACTGGGCATCCACAACTACAGATGTACCTCTACTAAATTACTCTCATTGAAAAAGATAAGGATACACTTTTTTGTCATGGACACAAAATGTTGAAATACCTTTTATTTTTTGTTCTTCTTTCATGTCCTTTGATAGTGATAAAAATTTATTACAAGTCCAATGGACAGTAAAAGACTCTTGAAGATGATCAAAATGAGGCAAAAATAAAACAGATTGCAAAATTCACAACGCTGATTGACACTGGGTTTAGAGAAGGACATGTAATAATAAAACAAACATTTCCTCGCATCAGTTTTAACCCAGTCTTACCTCAAATATTGAGTGATCATATATACTTGTCAGGTAAAAACTGAAATACAAGGAAAGGAAAAATAAAGGTAATATTAATACTGTTACTGTATGTCTTGTAGGAGAGACACCCTGTTGTGGTTTCACACACAGTGTACAAAATTTGCTAGTAGAGTCCTAAAGTGATGATGACACAAAAACTAAATTTATGAAATTATGGGATTTGTTAGTATATTCGGAAAGAGCATGATGAAAAATGCCTACTTGCCAAAAATCAGCATCTTATTGCAATTTGAGAGCGAGATACAGTGTATTAGCTCTGTTATGCCCTGATGACTCCATACAAATCCTACTAATTTTGTCTCAGTTCCAAAATTAATGTTAAGAACTGAGACAAAAAATTTTAGAAGGATTTGTATGGAGTCATCGGGGCATAACAGAGCTAATATCTCACCCCCAAATAATTATTGCAAAAAGATGCTGGTTTTTGGCAAGTAGGCAATTTTTCATCATGCTCTTTCCGAACAAACTAACAAATCCCATAAATTCAAAAATTCAAATATTTGTGACATCATACCTTAGGACTCTATTTTCAATGTCTTATAAGTGAACACCTTCCCTTAGAGGACACCATGGTGTCAACACCTACGGAAATTAACTTAAAGAAGAATTGACTGTACCAGTTTTGGCACAGTGCTGTATTCACCATGGGTGTTCATTCAGCTAGATGTACATGGAAACTAACCATTTCAACAACATCAACACCATTTCGTTATTACTAATTAGTGATACAGTTGACTACAAAAATAAGCGAAAAAATGGAACAATGTTTCGGTGTCATCTTGGCACCATTATCAAGTAAAGAATATAATATACAGTGCAGGCCAGAATTAAGCGAACCAAAACATACGCGTATACGCATCTAAAAATCTGCAGATGCGCGTCTAGTCAGACGCATTAGTATGTATGAGCTAGCTTATTGTTTTCGTATTGTTGCTATTTCATTGTTCTATTGAATAGCCTGAGCAAAGCTATGAATAGCCTGAGCAAAGCTTTTCAGAAGGGTTTGACAAAGTATGACTACACTTGCCGACTTCATCGTAGAACCGGCTCAGGGAAAGAACAACTCCACATTGTTGATCAGCCCATAAAAGAAGAAACTTTGAAATATCTTAAATTACAGCAATTGTTTGCTGTGAGGCTTACTGTATTTTGCGAAATGAAACGAAACGAAACGAAGAAATGAATAAATCTGTAGAATTGAAGATATCAACAGTCAGATTTCTGTGTGTGACAAGCTTAAAAAGAGGAATAAAACACCGGAAGTGTAGTTACATTTAACTGTACTTTTAGTCTTAATTTAATTTATTCTATTTCACACCTTTACTTTATGTTACATTCTTTGCTTGACAATGGTGCCAAGATGACACCGAAACATTGTTCCATCTTTTGCTTATAGTCAACTAATAAGTGGTTCTAAAAAAAAGAATCACTTTGGTGCTGCTGATCCAGTTTTGCATGATGTTCTCCCTCGTTCATAAGAATGATCAATGCCAGTTTTCTCCCAAAGTATAAAAACTCAGTAACTCACCTGAGATGTAGGCCTTCAAGCCCTGCATCAGCTAGCTCATCAGTTGCTCTTTGGTGAATATCCCGCTGTGTTTCTGTATAAATTAAAGAAGCTGATTATGCTGTACTACGGTACAGTGTATGTATCTATGTAAGAAATAACTTAGCTAACAGTGAAACACAATGCATTCAAGGATATAATGTGCTTGAGTTGTTCGAACAATGAACATTATGCAAGATTAAAATAATTATCTGCACTTATGAATCTGGTAAATATTCTTACAAGTGCTACATACTTAAAGGGGAAGTATCACGAAAATTTGATGTCATTTCAAAACCCAAAAATGTTTGTCTGACAACAGAAACAAAAAAATAGTTGTCTAGTTTTGTTATAAATTATCACCTTGGTGCAATAAAACTGTCAATTGCTGTCTCTGGCCAGGGACAGAGTAGGTCGGAGTGGATTGAAACTTGAAAAATGTTAGGCTAATGTTTTTCAAGTTTTCATATTTTTGTTTCCAAAATGCGTTAGAACAGAGTACAAATTGTTCCTGTCAAGAATTGAGTTGATTTCTCTCCTCTTGTTGTTCTAGAATTATTTTGTAGCAAAGTGAAGGTCCGATTTCACCATTTGTAACAAAAGAGGTCAAAATCCCCATGATACTTCCCCTTTAACATATTTACTTCAATCTTTAACTGCCCACCTTGAATAAGCACCCACTTTGAACGCCCAAAAAGTTAATAAGCGCCCACCCTCGAATAATCACCCACCCTGGAAGCCCAAAAGCTAAGTAAGCACCCACCACAACCCCTCCCAACAAAAAAACAAAAAATTATTTTCTGTACTAGTCCAGCGTGAAGTAAGAGGAATGCCAGTTGTGTTCTAAAATTGGTTTTAGACTCGGTAGTCAATGAACTTTTATATTGTTTATGGCTTGTTTATGTCAGCTTTTGCAATTTGTCTTGTCTTGTTAAAGCAAAATAAACTTGTTATCCTTTGTTTTGTTATTCTCTAAAAATGCCTTCGCTTACTGAAAATGTTGGGAAAATAATAAGTGCCCACTCTCGAATAAGCGCCCACCCTCATGGGCCCAAAATTAAATAAGCGCCCAGGGCGGTTAATCGAATAAATACGGTACTCTAAATATTAATTAAAAGAAAACTTAACCCAGCTACAGCTGTATATTTAAAATGTTGCATAAAAAGTCACACTCTTACCGATTTTGTGATCATCGGAGAGACCATCTACTTTGTGAATAAATACTTCAAATTTTATGTTTGGATTGACCTGAAAATTAAAAGAGCACGACAAAAATAATAAGTTCAAAAATTCTGTAAGAGCATGTGTACTACATGCAATTAGCTATGTGCATAGTGTTGGTGTAGTGTTTTTACCACCAACATTAATTTAACTTAATTACAGAACAGAAAATTTTCACCAATGATAACAATTTAACTTAATTGCTGAACAGGAAATTTCCCATCAATTAAAACTTGTGTTATTTGGTAAAAATAAATAAATAAATAAATAAATAAATAAATAAATAAATAAACATACACTAGTACCTATCTAGATTTGGTTAACACTAGCACCAACACGTTACAAACCATGATGATGTGGAAATGGATATGGTAAACAGGAACTATTAATAATTATACTAGCCAGTTTTTCTCTTCCTAAGCTCACCTTGTAGGCTCTTGTGACAGTCATGTGGAGTTTTCCCAAGGCTTCCATGTAATCATCCTAGCAAAATTAAAAAGAACACATTAATTCAAATTGCAGATTGAACAAACTGAACACTTACAGCTTCTAAGATTACCATTTTGTAGATGCTGAAAATGTTGTGAAAATGCTTGTGTGGACAGAAAACTTACGATGCATTTTTGACAAGAAAACCCTAATCTCTTGATTGGCATGGATCAGATGCTCTAACCCCAAACTTATACCCTAATTCTGTTTTTGCATTTCTTATAGGCGAATCTTTGCTGACGTCATTGTTTACATTTTTCCTCTTTAGCATACGACTTAACTCATAGAAGCCGTGGCTGTATATATGAACTAAATGCAAATGTTGAGAGAGCTGATTAAGTTGGGCAATTTGTGCAATTTTCAGCTCTTTGCAAACAATATTGAAGGAAATATCAGCCATCAAAAGCTGCGAAATTGCTGGGTGGCAAAAAAGTTAATTAATGAGCCACACATTCTCTGTAAAATTTTGAGTTTTTAGAAGAGAATTTCTCGGAAACCATTTGATGTATTGGGCTCTAGCCTGCGTAGCAGTCGTTTCCGTTTCCTTCAAGCCAAGCGGGGCAAGCGCGCGAGGGCATTTGGCAAAAAGGAGCAAAAAAAGTAGGAGCGGGGGGGGGGGGGGGGAGGGGAGGGGCGGGAAAGGAAAGGAAACGCCTGCCACTGAGCCCAGACATTTTACCGAACGCCCCCAAATGGCTTCGCTCCCTTGGGGCCTACACTGTCACGTCAAATGTCACATGAGAACCAATCATTTTTAACTTCTGGTAAATCTGAGCGAAAACAGAATCGCGGCGGGCAACTTGTTTACTTCAAGTTGTAGTATTTTAGAAGATTTTCTCGAACTTTACATCGCTCGAACAAAGCGTAGATAAATTACCCAAGACAAATTTTACTTATGTTTTGGAATATCAAATCATTTGTTTACAGCTGGAATTACAGACAGAATGAGCTTGTCCCACATGGCTAAAATACTACCTCTCGTTTCCACGATAAATTTGTATTTCGCGTAGCGTGAAATACAAAGTCGTTCTAAATATTGAAAACTTCCTTTTCAGACTGTGGTTAGAACTGAAATTTTCCTGCAAAGTATTTACTTGAGGCCTCCTCAAGCTATTTATGATTACAGAGTTTGAATAAAAATTTCTTTGTTCGTACGCGAAACAAGCTTTCAGACCAGCCAATTTTGCTTTCAGCTTTTCGTGTCTTTGAGAGAGCCGACAGCCAGAACAAATTTTCTTGATTTTTTAAAAATTCCGGCAGGATTTCGAAAAACGAATGACACCATGTTTGTTGAGACGATAATACCTACCAACAAACCAAAGCGTAATGAAAACTATATTTTGAGCGTGACCGAGAATTTTGTTTGATGTTAATAGACATTCGCTCTTAAAGCAGCCCTTTGCTCCGGTTTCAACTGAATTAATGTATCTCCCTGCGAAAGTAGTTTTAATTAGTGGTTTCCAAAGCAAAGCAAACTCGAAATCGAAAGGACACTCAAGAGAGAGTTCTTTTCCGCCTCGGTCATATTTTCATCTTTGATAAACGGTTAACCGGATGTCGTTTGGGTCTATGTGTTTGATTGACAGACGATTGGCCAATGGTAATGCATCATTGCCTCCCGTTCGCTGACAAACGGCGTTCGGTAAAATGTCTGGGCTCTGTGGCAGGGGTTTCCTTTCCTTCCCCGCCCCTCCCCCCCGCTCCTACTTTTTTTGCTCCTTTTTGCCAAATGCCCTCGTGCGCTTGCCCCGCTTGGCTTGAAGGAAACGGAAACGACTGCTACGCAGGCTAATTGGGCTCAAATTTTCAGAGAAAACTGAAACTCTTATGCCCTTTCAATATAATTTTCAGAGTTTTTATTTTATTAGCGTCATCAGATAGTGATAAGCATTATGTTAATGAGGCAAAAAGTGTAAACAAAGATTCGCCTATAATATAACAGACAGAATATGTAAATGTACCTGAGCATCTATGACAAACACTAGTGCTCCACAGTGTCCAAACAGCACTTCTGAATCAAAAGCTGGGTCAAAGAAATCTATTTGTCCTGGAAAGTCCCATATCTACAAACAAAAGAATAAAATAAACAAGTATTAAAACAACCAAAAAACAACAACATTATTTTACAAACTACATGACATTTTCTGTTAGCAAAACTTTGTCCTGAACAGAAAAAACCTCATTTGCATTTATTTTCAACACACTTAATTACATGTACATGAGTGTATAATTGTTGTGGCTCAAATTTATCCTTGGTTTAAATTTTATCTTCTTATTGTTCTTGGGTAATTGGTAACGTAAGATAATGAGTTTGAAACAATAGAAATTTAAACCAAGGATTAAATTGAACCACAACATATATAATAATTATATGCAACTGTAAATTAAAATTAGTTTCATCTGAGACCTCGTCAGTTTGCCATCATACTATTATACAGAAAGAAGTTACATACTACATTAATTTAGAATGATGTATTATTCTAGAAAGTGACACAGGCATACTGGCATACTCCGAAAAAAGAAATCCGAGTGTTCTTATCAGGAGTCGAACCTAAGACCTTCCGAAAACTAGTTCGGATGCTCTACCACTGAGCAACAGGAGACTCGTGGGAGCTAAAGCCATTAAACTAGGTTCATGGGACAAATATCCTGCATACTGCTAGGATTTGAATGTCCAATGTGTGGGATGTGAAAAAATGTGATGGTATATTTCAAGCCTGGTGAATGAATATACATTAATTTATTGTGTAGTTTTATAGTTGCACATGTTTACATGTAATTTAGTTTTTTCAAAGTACATGTAAATTGGGGTATCTCCTGATACTTGCATGGCTTCAACAAGTATTTCACAGAGTTAGTACATGTACATGTAATAATTAGAAACTACACACTGTTTTTGTTAATAAATGAGACAAAACAGTGGTCTTACCTGAAACTGGACAAATGAGCTATTTGAAATATCTTTGGCAAGTGTCAAGGAAAATATAACATATTAGTTTTTTTTACTATTTTGAATGCTTGTCAAAGGTACAGTGTAGCTTGGAGATTTTTCAATTGCATACATACATGTAAAAATAATTCAGTGAACAATAATTAAAAGGATACCATCTTTGACTATTTTATTTGTGCTTTCTAAGAAGAGTGTTTCATTTGGTGACATCTTGTGGAAAACAACTTTCTGAATGGAAGATTTGCCACTCCTAAAGATATGACATAATAAAAAATACACATATGTTAAAAATATCTTAGAATTGGTACAGTACGCTGTACATGTAAGTAATGATTGTGCAACAGATAACATTTTCAACAAACCTTGATAACATTGGATGAACAACCTTAAATTTTTCATCATACAGTGTAAGGTAATCAATTAACACCTTACATTAAGTCCCAAATAACAATACAGCTAGTGGAACCTCGGTTTAACGAAGTGCCAAGGGACTGGGGAAATCTGTTCATTACATTGAGGCTTTGTCATATCCAAAACTTTGATATAATGATGAACTTGCGGGAAAAAACAACCAAAATGTTGGTTATATCGAGGTATAGTTATTAATTGTTTTTTTTTAACAGTGTTACGTTGCACTATCCAGCACGAGCGTGATAACCAACACGACACTCATGCTGTTGCAAGCCATTAAATGGGTTCAAGGTCAGGAAGGGACACTACAGATCCTGGGCCATGTGTCATCAGTTGACACTTTCACATGTTTCACTTGTTTTTGAAGTCACGGATGACATATCTCAGTGGAAGTGGTTGGCAAACGAAGAAACAAGGACAATGGACTAAAAATTCTGCCGACTACTAATACCTTTTAAAACAAGAAGCCTTCTCTTTCAAAACAAGAAGCCTTCAAAAAATAATAAGAGACAAAGAGGATTTATAAGCAGATCTGTACTAGACGCCTCGATAGTGTCAGTGTCTGCATATATAATGAGTATCGTTGACTGTGAAGTTGTTCTCTTGTTACAGGATTAAAGGATTTGTTTTGCATTCATCTTTTGTTGGGTGTTGACATCTATTCGTTATATTGAGGTGCATTTTACGTTTGGGTTTCTGGATTGTGCTCGCTATAATGAGATCGAGGTACTGTTCCATACATTTTACTGTAACTTTCTGAGCTGAAGAATATTGTTTGTTATATCGAGGACTTCATTATATAGAGGTTCGTCAAATCGAGGTTTCGCTGTAGTGATCCACATACTATTTCTCCTTGTAATATCAATGTTTCATCATTCAGAAAGGTTATGAGAATAAAGAATATGATCACCCAACACAAATTTTCTTCATATCTTAAATGTACATGAACCACTACTTAAACACCTTTTCCTCACTAATGCAATAAACATTTATAGGGGCAAGAAAGGATAATTTGTATTTTTATATGGGGATTCAGGGGTTAAATAAAGCAATTCTGTGATGTAGGAACAAACAAGGTAAGTTAACTTAGCTAGCTTCACGCGTAACTCACACCAAGTGCATTATAAGGAGGCGTTTTCAAAATTACTTAGTGTATTAGACCCTGAAGACTTGATTCAAAGGAAACAAGTGTGAAAACATGTAAATGTAGGTTACATGACCATTGTAAATGAGAATGATGTATTACTCAGAAAAAGACACAGGCATACTCAGAAAAAAATCTGAATGCTCCTATCAGGAGTCGAACCTTAGACCTTCCGACCATTGTATATTCACGTGTACATGTGTCTTCCCTGAATTCTGCCGTACCGAATCCCAACTGGATGATACTTTTCCCCTTAAGAGTACACTGTATGATGCATACACAAACCTTCGAAGACCCAGTAATAGAATTCTGGGTTTATTGTCACTGGTGGCTAACTCATCCTGATCTTCAGGTCCATAGCTAGGAAAAAAAAAGAAAAAGGAATGAAGGAAGGAGTGGTAGGTTGCTAATAAGACTTACAATGGGACTTGAAATTAATTATTGGTCACATTGTACTATTAGGGGGTAACAAAGTTATCATCATCATCATCATCATCATCATCATTAATCAACAAATTTCAACTATAAAAGTTAACGTTAAAAAAAAAATGACGTTTTGACCGCCTCGCGGTCATTTTCAAGTTCAAGATAAGAAGTAAAATTAGCATGTGCTTAATATGTATAATTGTTAGAGGACTAATGAGATACTGACTAAAAGCTCCAAGAAATCTACCTCGAAACAATACAAGAAAATAATAGTGTGAATGATAAAACAAGGTACGCTAAAAACGATAAAGGGTATTTAAAAGTGAAATAATTAATTAATTAAACAAATAACTTCACACGGATCACATTGCATTGTTTGTTCAGTTTCACTTTAGGCCGCGAATAAAAAACAAACTATGTACTGAGATTGTATAAGCACATGCTAATTTTACTTTTTATCTTGAACATGAAAATGACCATCAGACGGTCAAAACGTCATCCTTTTTGAACGTTACATGTAACTTTTATTATTATTATTATTATTATTATTATTTTAAGCCCCAATCATGACCAACATTCAATTTCTCCTTATCATATCACTACTTGATCTGGAAAACATAAAGGTTATGAGAATACAGGATATGACTGACGAGGAATAAAGACATGTATATAGACATTTACACAAATTCTCCTAACTAGCACCAAAGAAATATAAAGAAAACAGTAAGGAGAATATGCATGTTGATATCAGGGTTTAAAGAGTGAATGGTGCAACATCAAATGAACTATCATACAGGCAGTGGTACTAACAATGGCGACAACCAATGCACAAACCACTGCAGGCTTTGAGGAAATTAAAGATAGTTTTTTTTTGGGTGGTAAGTACGTACAGTGTATTCAAAGTGATCACACGATCTTCTAATGGAGACAATACCCTTTTACTCCCAAGGTACAAGAAGCCATTACTTGGCCAATATTGGGTCAATTGGTATCAAATTTGGACACCAAACAGATCTTGGCAAGATCTGTACATTGAAAGCACAAAATTTTACCTCCCTTCTATACCAGACATGATTACATGTAACCTTTTCAATCTAATCTGTTATTTCCTTTGTCTTTGCTAGAATGATATATGCAATGTCCCAAACAAAACCTTTCAATCGATATATTACATTTTGGTACAATGTACATGGGTTCACTATTGCCGTTTTCAAAAAATTTATATATGGCATTTCCTGGTGGGAGTGAAAGGGTTAAATCATGTGAAAACTAAGAAATTATATTTGTATTGTATTGTAAAAATTATTTCTAAATTATTCATGATACATGTACAGAAGAACTTAAGTGTGGACAAACAGTTGTACATGTCTGTACAGACGTGAATGCTTATCTTTAACCCTAGCTGGTCAAACAGTGCATGGTGGTCAATAACATTTCAAACTATGATCAACTATTGCCATCGACTATCACCCAATGAATGTTCACTTTAAACGTGTTCAAATCAGAAACATTACAGTCAATGGATGTTTTCATGCTTAAGACTAAAGATGGATCATCCTTCTAGACAGATAACTGGCAAATTTCGACATCTGAAAGAGATCTTATCGCTGGCTAAAACTTCAACAGAACACAAATACACTGTACTTGAGGCTAATTTTAAAGGTCTCAGTACAGTGTACATGTACATGTAGTTCAAAAGAGCTGGCTGGGTTTATTAATGAGCAGTGTTTTCAGTAATCTTAAATAGATGGGTACCACTTATTTTCAGTCGCCTGTTTTTACTGGCTTTATTAGATCTCGCCAAAGGTAGGTACCATGTTCTAAGTAAATGGGTGATGGCACCCGGGTCCTTCTAACAGATTCTCTGAATGAACCTGTTGCAGTTTTTCTTAGCTACAATCCTGTATTTCTCCACCGACTCTAGAAAAACAACACTGACTGTGCTTTCTATCACAAATCGAAAAAACCATAGTATTCTATGTTCAATGAGGACAATGCTGCCATTTTTGTTTATAATAATGCAAGAGCTCGCCCAAATACCAGGAGCTAACACTAACATTTATTAATTGACTATCTTTCAATTGAGTGTCGAAAGTAATTTCGTGTTTGGTTTGGTATTGCATTACCACACTCTGTGATTGGTTCACTCACGCCACTTTCTCATCTAATGGGAATCCAAACCAAAACCAATCGTGTTTTGGCCGCACGCGTTTTCCTGCGCTTGGCACCAGTCACATGTATTTGCTTCAAATTCTGATTGGCTCATTGTGTTGTTTACATCTGTTGCGATTGGCCAGAGTAATTACTTTGATTTTGGTTTCACGACACTCAATTGGAAACCGCTCTATCACAGTGTAGTATATCAATGGTTCTTAAATAAGAACATCATTCACATTTATAACTTAAAAGTACATTGTACATGTAGATTTTGCTTACTTATTTGAAACATACTGTACATGTTTTGTTCAAGATAACAAAAAAGTGTATCATTCATAGCCAAATGAAAAAAATAATAATAATAATTAGCATGAAAGCATCTCGAAAGGAAGTTTCGAGATTATAAAATTCTCCCTAAAATTTTTCAATGTGCATTGATCATGCAGTATTGTTTTATCATTCAATATCTACCTAGATCTACATTAAGATGTACAGACCGGTATAAATGTATACCAAGACTCTAGGTCATCAACTATCACCCACTGTACTGTCTCGAACCTTTTGATCGCCAGTTTGATAATCAGTCATGGAAGATTGATAGTTAATTTAAATCTTTTTCGACTATTTTGCACCGGTCGATCAGCGATGAGAATTACATCGATGTCATAGTGCACATGGCAGGGTATTGCACAAGCAAGGTCACAACGAATGCTCTCAGTGTGATGCATTCACACGAGTTGAACCCAAGTTGTTAACCTAACATTTGAGTTGTTTTAGCGTCAGTTTAACCGAACAGAAAGGAAAATCGTACGAGCAAAACGAGCTTCAAGGAAGCTTATACAATTTTACATGCACAAGCTCAAATTCAAAGAATATATATCACTGGTACTTGTATGTGACAACATGATTAGAGATCACATCAGTATCTGGAAATTCACCCACTTGTTAAATAGAAACAGGCATATTCTCTCTCTAAAGTATCTCTGTAGACGATACGGAAACGATTTGAACAAAATGAAACACTATTCAACGATGAAACTTACCCAAAATCTTTCGGGAAAGACCCTACAACGCTGTAACTGCCGAAGTGTTCGTCGTCTTCAAATGACTAGTTTTCACAATAAGAACAAAATAAGCCAACCAAATTAATTAAGAGATCTAAACTGTTATCACTCACGGCAAAAACTTCAAAAAAGCAACATATATTTACCGTCATCTTTGAGGAAACCTTCGTAAACTTGTGATTTCGGTCTTTCCTGACTAAAAACTCTTTGTGGTCATGTGATAATCAGTCACGTTCAGGCAACTTCCGGCGACGAGAGCATTACGAAACAATACGAACTTTACACGAAGATGGATTCGGTTTTTCCGATGATTTTCGCGGGCTTTTTGAGGGAAACAATTCTTGAGGAAGTTTTAATACCTTTGCGACCCAAGAACTTGAAGAAATATTTTTTAAAACTGTTTGCTACAGGCGATAAATGGTATTTTCTGGCACATGGAATAGTTTTTCGGACCCGAAATGTTCTCGGTAGAGGTAGATCAGAGAAACTCAGGAATAAAGGCAGGCCAGGTAGATCCATGAACCGTACCGGATCAAGGCCAAAACACTAGAGCCGCTTAGCAGTTGACCTGTCAGCTTCATTTATCACGCAATAATTGAATATGAACTGACTTGAAACATATATTTTGAACTGCGGATGAAAGATTATTATAAATAGAACAAAGATCCTCTACTTAACCAGTTGCGAAAAGGAAACCTGAAAAAAAAAAAAATAGTAATAATAAAAAATAAATAAATAAATAAATAAATAAATAAAAAATAAAAAATTGGACCCTGAGAACCTGGTCACGTGGCACCTGGGTTCGTGGAAAGAATGAAGGGGACCCTGGGAATGAGTTTGCGTGCAATGGTGATGTGAGTCCACAAAGACGTCACGCGAGTACAGTCTCAGTTCCTTCCGGGGCTCGATTGATCAGTCTCATCCCCAACATGGCGGAGGTTTCAGCAACTAACTTTTCCACTGCTTCCAATAAAACGTAAGTACATGTAACTAAAACTTCGATTCCTGATGTCAGCTGTTTGGCTATGCAGATTTTCACAACATTTCTTTGTAAGCTTGCTTGGCACTATTTTTTACCCTGCATGCCAAGATGAATTGTTCAACTGATGCGCGGCCATGCATGCAGCTGGTTCGCGAGAGGATAGAGAAATTTGTTACTGAAAATTTAAATTGTATTGCATAAAAAAGGCAACTTTCATTGTCACTGAACGTCTAACGTGATCGACTTGCAACCTAGTCTCCGTCGCAGCCGTCTTCCTTCTCGACAAAACAATTCGCCCAATCCTAAAAACAATAGCAACCGCCCCACAATTAAAACAATAATATTACATGCTTGCGAGAGCCCTGGCGAGTTGGAAACTTTCAAAGCCTTGCGTCTTCCCTGTTCATGATCTTTTGTGATCAAAAACACACTATGCATGACAGGAAATTCTACCTTGAATATGGATATGGAAGCATATTTCTAATATTTGCGTAAGGGTACATAAGCTTAATCAGATTCAAGTCAGTAAAAGATTTACACATATTTTGAGTGACTCAACTAAAGCACGGCTCTACAAGGCTTTTGTTATGCCACATTTTCAGTACTGTACGCTGCACAATCTGGCATTTCTGAAGTGCTTAAGGAATTCTGAAAAACTAGAACTCCTTAGTAAACATGTTCTAAAAATAATTCTTGGCGATAAAGACAGCACATATGAGGTGCTTTTGGAAAGTCTAGACCTTGTCAGCTTGAGAACGAAAAGACCTCTTAAAATTGTAATTTTTAGTTCACAATTCCTTTCAAGCAGCTAGTCACCTGCAGCCTACATATATCAGTATTATTTACACCTAGAACCAACATTAATGGGCTCAGAGGTATAAACAAGCTGCAGTCACTGCATGTAAATACTACATCTTATGGGAAAAACTCCTTCAAATTTCTTGCGCCCAAATTATGGAATAAATTGAACGATGACTTAGGAACTACCACTAGCGCACCCAGCTATTTTAGAAACATTACTGCCAGTATACTTTGTAAACTAGCTTATTGATTACTCCTAATCTTTATTTATTGTATTGTACGAATAATTCTATAGCATGTATATATGTATTTGATTCCCTTTTTTAATTGTACATATATTTTTCACTGTATTTATCTTGCGGAGATACTAGCACTTATACGCTACTCTCAAATGCAAGTTGAAATAAAGTTTTACTACTGGTACTTGTCATGTACTATTTCTACTGCTACTACTAGTACAGTACCTTTTTGTTGAATTTCCAGGTACAAAGGCTCAGTTTCATTTTCACTGGTGACTTAATAAAGTGACTCCACTTTATAATTTCACATCATAAAGAGGGATTCATTTGCCCGGGACAGCTAGTGGGCTAGAAGATGGTGTAATTAAGTAGTCTTTTAGATTGGATCTGTCACCTGGCCCCCAGATTTGACCTCACTTTTGAAATATTTTATATTGAAAGTAATGCACCATTCTAGAAATAAGCATCTTATGTGTCCTGCTCTAGATATGATAATAAATTCATGCTAATCTTGTAGCATGTGCAGCCTTTAATGCTGTGGGGGGGGGGGGGGGGGGGGTACTCCCATAAATTTCCGATAGGTGTGTGCCGCCCAGGTTCTTATTAATGCTGACTCTATTTTAGGAAGAGACAAACAAAAATTGGTACCCTATTTAAGGCCCAAACCCGAACAATGACACCCTATTCAAGGGAAAAACAAAAACAAAGAATTTAATGTCGTGAACGGCTTTATTCCAATCATTCCTGTAACATCAGAAGTTAAAGGGGCAGTGTCAACTATTTTTAGTGTCACTTTGAATTACCAAAACTCATATCTGTATCGACTGAAATGTTAAAAATAATGGTTTTGTTTTGTTAACAATTACCCTGCTATTGTATAGAAACTTAAGTGTTTATTAATTGTCTTTTGCTGCGGATGGCCAGGATTGAAATGGATTGTAATTCGAAAAAATTAGTCAATTTTTTCAAGTTTTTCCTGCATATTTTGGAGAAATCGCCCAAAAAATTAAACTGATGATAGTTTGTTCTTGCTGGGAGAAATCCATTAATGTTATATTCTCGGCCGGTACTCCAAGAGCAATTTGATGTTAGAGGAAAGGTATCTTGCCAAATATTTGAGCGCTTATTTGACCAAAACACAGAGAAATCGCTGTGACAGTGCCAGCATCAAGTAAGAATACTAGAGTTAAAGCCTAGTTTAATAATATGCCATCATAACCATGTAACATCTTTCAGAGAAGTTTGTTCACTGCCAGCTGTGACAGTGTTATGCTAGCAATGAATACAATAAAATCTGCAATTCCACAGCGACAAACCAATGAGTGGTGCCGGATCACTTGTAGACCAAATATATTTGAGTTATTCTAGCTTTTGTTGTTTGTTCTATCAAGCTCGTCACCTCCGCCGTTGGAATCAGTCTGCCGTTAATATTTTATGCTAGCAAGCCTGTGGAGCTAGCGGAATTGCTTCTGTGTGTGTAAGAGTATTGGCGGTGAAACCGCTATTCTTGTTGTTTTACTGCGAAAAGAGAGCACCGCAGGTGCGAGAAAATTAAGCATCTCCTCCCCATTCTCTACTTGACGCACTTGGATTTTAGCTGATACAAATTAGGTATCCTATCTAAAGGTGTCACACTGGGAACACAGTGCCAACACTTGCAAAAATGATACCCTATTTATAAGGATTGAGGCTTTCAAAAACCATACCCAGTATCAGACACCATATACTTATCTAGCCCATACATGGGAGTACCTCCCCCCCCCCCCCCCCCCGGCTTTAATGACATGCAGGAGAATTAGCTCAGCTGTTATATGTTTTTCAAACATAATTTGTGAACAACAACAACAACAACAACAAAAAGCCTAAAACGTGATTTCTTAACCCTTGGAGCACCATTAAATGGAATCGTCATATTGATGAAATCGGAAAGAAATCTAGGAAATGGATGTATTGCCTGTCACAGCTCAAACATTCTGGTCTCGGCACACAGGAGCTAATTCAATTTTATCGAAGTTGTATTCATCCCCTCACTGAATATGCTTGTCCAGTATTCCATGATAGTATTCCAAAGTACTTTTCAGAAGAGTTAGAGAGGATCCAAAGGAGGGCATTATGCGCGTCATTTTTCCCTTCAAGCCCTACCAAGAAGCCTTGGCTCTGGCTGGTCTTGAAACTCTTTCAGCAAGAAGACAATCACTGAGGAACAAGTCTTTTTCAAAGATCACAGAAGACAGGAATAATAAACTCCATGTTTTACTCCCAGAGAGGAATACTTGTCATTACAATTTGAGGAAGAAACGAAAATTCAACGCTAATTTTAAGACAAATAGATTGATGAACTCATTCCTTCTTATTAATGCGCTCAAATTGTAATTTTTGTCATTTTATGGCAGTTTTTTAACCTTTGTAATTTTTTGAATTTTTAAAATTTTTTAAATTTTATTGTGAAAAACTATATAGTTCAACCCTCGGGTTGCAATTTAGTTTTAATAAAGCATCTGTCTCATTAGAACTCTCTAGTAACTTATTTTATTGGTGTCAGTGTGCCCAGATGGCTGAAATTGGGGATTTTCAATTTTTTTTTTGGGAGGGGGGGGGGGGGTATTGGGAGAGGAAAACCAGTCTGCAGAAAAACTCTCAGAGCAAGGAGGAGATCAACCATCACCAAACTCAACCCACGTAATTATTTTGTCAGTGCCAGGAATCAAACCTGACCCACATTGGTGAAAGGCAAGTGCTCTGACACCACTGAAACAACTTCTCTGCAAAACATAATTTTAAGTTAAAATCAATGCTCATACTTTGGAGGCTTCCATGTGTTTCTATAACTACACCCCATTTCATAGAATGCCTTGAGTATAGATACTTCGTCCTAGATGAAGGGTCCCAAAATCATGTAGCAGTAGTACATAGACATACCTTAATATAGACCTTCTGAGGTAGTACCCCCTGGCTTACTGTATTTGGTGGGCCATAGGGTAGAGTGGTGGTACTAAGTACCCCTCTCCTTCACCAGTGTAGCATTTTACCTCAAGGATACAATTTAATTAAAAGCCTTATTTTTTTTTCAGACAGCAAACACATGTACCAGTAATCTTTGCATACTTTAAATTTCTGCCAGGAAAGAACACCAAAAGAAATAATTAAATAATATAATGATACTTTGTGTAAAATAGATATATGTAAATCCTGCCTTTCAATTTTCTTTATTAAATTCTGATCATGCAGGTTTGAGTGCATTCCAACCATAGATGAGCTGGTCTTTGATCTTGGCTGCCTTGGACCAGCCGTGAGTATAAAATTAATCATTAAATAAATGCCTTTCAGCAGTTTTAAAATTATTGTTATTCTACCCAATCTGACAAAAGACTAATTACAAATAAAAGATAAAAACAAAGAAAAAAAAAGGGACAAATAGTTAAATTTGCAAATTTAATCAGAAACTAAAGCTGTCCTCAAACTATTTTGTTGAGCCTTTTGTAAGCAGAATATTATTGGACTAATGAATTTATATTTATAATAAGCTGGGGAATAATGCAAGTAACACATTTGTGCACTAAAGGTGTAATTAATTCAGTAAAACACAGAAAGTACATGTAACTCAGGCTGTTTGAATTACAATGCAGGCAGCATTACATTGTCAGTTCACTGTGGGAGTGCATTATGGGACTGCTGTAAAATACATAATGTTGGGTAATAATTATGATATATTTTTTTGTTTGAAATACATCAATCTTTTGCATAAAATTATAGGGGTTCACCCCACCCCCCCTTCCCCCCCTCCCCGAGTCTTTAATTAATACATATCAATTATGGCCTTGGCATAAAGGATGTGTTACTTTTTACAAAAACATGTACATGTATATCCATTAGTTTATTTCATGTTGCTGTTAATAAGCAGATTCTAAATTAACTGAATCTTTAAAAATTCTATGTTATTAAATTATGCTGTGATTGTCTTTTGAATCCACTTTCACTGGTAAGTTTCTACCACTTGATCTCCTTGAGAGGAATCATCTTGTTATTAAATTTTTTTTGACAGCACTTTAAAAAATTAAACGTTTACTTTTTCAGCTTGCCATCATTTTAATTTTGGCATTTCTCAAGCGCCGAAAAAATTTGATGCTGCAATACTGTGATGGATATCCTGGGCTGGTCATGTAAGTACTTAATGGACACTTGTATAAGGGGACTCTATAAATTATGGTAGATAGTTTAATAGTATAGGTATGATAATGTGAATACTACATTAAAGAGGCACGTGTTATGCATTCTATCATCATCTTCATCATCATCCATTTCAAAATTTAAGTACAGTCTACTCCTGATAACTCGAACCTTGAAGGGAAATTGAAAACAGTTCGAGTTATCGGGAGTTCGAGTTATTGAGGGTAAAATTATATAGAAACATTAATGACCTGAAGGGGAAGGAAAATTGGTTCGAGTTAATGGGAGGTTTGAGTTAGCGAGGGTTCGAGTTATCGAGAGTCAACTGTACATGAAATGATATAATTCCCTTTTTTGTCAAATCGTGAAAGGTAAATATTATATTAAATTAACAAGTAGAGTAGGTACCCTTCTTTATAAGTGCCATTATTTTAAGATCTCATTTTAAAAGTTAATTTGTAGCTAACTGTATGTCAGAGGCACCCAAGAAGAACATTTGACCAAAATACTTAACCCTATGTAGGCCATTACCTTCTGGGACTGGAGGGGTTGGGGGGGGGGGGGTTGGGTTGTGGGATTCCCTCCGGTCTATGACTTCACAAGTATGAAAGCTATGACAACGAGGCTTGTAGGATGGACAGTACCTCCAAAGATGTTTCCTTTGAGGTCTGTGACGGATAGTGATGACGTCAAATGATATGGTCATTAAATCATGATCGCAAAATTGCAGCCTTCTTGGATCCACCATCTTGGATTTGTAGATTCCCCAAAACTTTAGAAAGTGCCGAAAGTGAAAACTCTAATAATTTATGAGCTAAAAGCTTAAACGTTTATACTTAAAAGGTCCATTTTTCATTTTCTGAAGAAACTGCCTGTCAAAAGTTGATTGCCATGGTAGCATCAAAGTCAATGAACTGACTTACACTTTGTCCAGATAAATTTCTGAAAAAGCCCTGAAGCTTCATAACGTTTGTTCAAATATTAAAAAGTTAGTCAGGTTGAAAGTGGCCTGGTTAATACGCTGTCTTTGTGTTCCCGGATCGTGTTCTGCCCCATATTGTGTAAGCTAATAGAACTTTGATCTGTTCAGATGCTCTAGCTAGCTGAAAATTGAAGTGAGGGAATTTTACGTTTCATGAAAATGCTTAGTTGCTGGCTTTTGAACGTATTTCACCCTTCGAAAACAAAAGGAATTAGCTTACCAGTGTCATGGAAGTTTAATTTGAGCAAACATTTTGCTGTAGAATTGAAACTTTAGATTTTCTTTAAAGCTAAATCCAAATTTCAGGCCCTTCAAAAAGGGTTCCACCGAAGTGAACCATTTGGTGCTCCTGGTATATGTGAGTATTAAAGGAATTATGGCCAAAAAAACAAAAACCCTAAAGAAATGTTATCCCTTGCTATCAACTTTTAACTATATATAGGAGAAGGACGACAACTGAGGGATAATTTCTAGTTGGCAACGAGTAACCCCCTTTAGGCTTTTTACACCATGTGCTTTCGCTGATCTAGCCTGGAGTATTGGGCAGGTAGGATGTTTACAGTCCCCTATTTTTCTGTGTGATTGTTGAGATCATATGCTCAAACTGTGGCCACCTTGGTTTGTAATGACGAGTGCAGCCTGGGGAAAGCGTCAATTAACTACGCAAGCCAGTGTCCCATTCCACTGTCTGGGCGCAATTATGAGGTTTTGGCGGGGAGCGGCTGTGAGCAGCATAAGTTTTGACAAATCTGAGCGGTGTAAGCCGCGAGGGATTTCAAATCGCCTTATCCCCATTCACCTTGCGGCTTTGCTGCTTGTTCGCACAACTTTTTTCCTTCCCCCAGCATCCCACCAGTTAAGCAGACTACTTCCACCAAAGGATGCCCACTCGCTACATGCTGTAGTTTTATTTTAAAGTTAATTTAAAGTGTTTAACTGTTTTCTTTTCTGTCTTTCAGACCCATCAACTTCTTAGGCACTTTCAAAGACAGGTTCACTATTGCTGCCACTTTTGGCGCTACAGCTACCACCTGTCTGCGCATGTTTTTGGATCGCAAAGATGGCTTGTTCACGTTAGGTGGTCCACCTTGGGTAAAGGGTGAGGAATGTTGAAAGTTGTAGAAAACTAAGCTCGGGTAGTTGGGTGCAGGAACTAGGGTACATCTGGACCAAAACAGCGCTTAGCTTCTGTTGTAATTGGAGCCTACCCCAGTTTTCCATCTCTTGTTTCACCCACCCCGAAGAAGGCATCTGCAAACTCAAACTGCATGAGAATAGGCGTTGGCCGCAAATCGATACCAATATTTGATAAATCGGTATTTGCAGGGGTTTCCTAAGGTGTCTCTGAACCCCTCTGGTAGAATGTTTTTATAAACTTTGCAAAAAAAAAAAAAAAACAATTGCTATGGTAACCTGTCATGTCAGGAAAATGACCATAACTTGTTGTAGGCATTCGATTTAAATGTTCTTACATCTTATATTATTAACATCTTATTAATGCTGACAGTTTCGATGACTGTCAGCCATCTTTATCAAAACTTGAAAAATCATGAAAAGTGTCAGAAGCCCCAAACCAGGGGGAGGTGGCGTCTTCAGAGTGACTTTGCACATTTATCGCAATAATTTTAAAACACCTTCAGAAGCCTGACACTTTTCATGTTTTTCAAGTTTTGATAAAGATGGCTGACAGTCATCGAAACTGTCAGCATTAATAAGATGTTAATAATATAAGACTGGCTATGATGTCAGAACATTTAAATCGACTGTTTATCTTCTACTAGCCTGATGAATTTCTTCAACAATTGTTGTAGGCATGTTTTTGATACCATTATTGAATGGTTCTTTTAATCTGTCAAAGTATAAGTGCTGCAAAGTGATGGAAACCAGTGCCAGCCGCCTAATAACCAAACTCGGCGCTAGGAGCGCTACATATGCTTGTTACATAATCGTCTAACAAATACTTCATATTGACCTTTAGCCACATCATCCATTGTAAGTAGCAATTGCCCACTGGAATCTGTGAATCAGGCTACTTTTTCATGATCCTGAGATAGACGTACTGAGCCCCACCCACTACATCCCAACTGTTGATTAGCCCCATTTGTGCTAATATGCATATGGCAACATATCATTATAGTCACGTTTACGGCAAAGGGTAAGCATGAGATCCGTTTTTATGTTTTGTTTTTGTTTTTAATGAGCACATAGATGAGAAGAGTGAAAAATAATATTGGGCTTTGATGCTAACACAAAACTACTCCATTTTGACGAGAAACTGAAAAAAGCGAGTGGCAAATGTCAGATAAACATGGTCACAATTGGCCATATCCGCCACTCACCGTAAATTTAATTCTAAATCTATTTAATATCAACCAACACCCTTAGCTTGCAACAACTGATTAAGGAGACGTGCTGCTCATATTAACCGAAAATATTGTTTCCAATTAATTCTCAGTTTTCCAGGGTCTTATTACTGTTCTTGTGTATGGAATACTGTTCTACCCATTTTTTGCCTGCCTCACAACTGATTACAAGCTTGTTGGATCATTACTGGGATTTTTGTATGCTGTTCTCAGGTAGGAAAATTTTGATAAAAAAATGAAATTATACGTGCATTGCATTATAATAAAGTATACTATCAATTGATTATCTAGCCCTGAGTAAAACTTTGACTTTTAGGAACATTCTGTACAGCTGATGCAGATTTTAAATTTTAAAGTACCTATGTTTTCAAAGTAAATTTAAAGAAATTTAATCATTTAGATTCAAAACAACTTCTAATTATGATTAAATGGTGGAATTGGAATTGTGTACTGTATGAAAGTATTGTAACCTGCGAACTGCAATATTAATAACTACTTCCTGATGTAAATCAAAATCGTTCTCGTTAATCCAACTATGTTGTCGTCGCATGTTAGTGTTATTTTTTGCTTGTGCCTTGACTGTAGATAAGTAGAACATTTCTCTATTTGTGCCTCATGTTTTGACCTTCGCGTTTAAAGAAAATGCCTTCGGTTTAGCAGTTAACCTTACTGACACCCCAAAACTGTTACACAAACAATACCAAAAGTACCAAAAAAGGGGTTTTGCGTTCATTGAATTCTACCAAGATCACTTCAAGAAAAGTGCTTATAAGTCATTGTCTAGATGTACATATTCCTTTGATGTTTATTTTGCAATTAAGCTTCGTAACTGTTACAAGGCACACATACTCAAGCTGGTCTTTTTTTTCCGTTTGCAGGTTTTCGTTTAGACTTGGAATTGATTTTCAGTGCGCAAGCGCTTATGAAGTGAGGAATTTAAACGTTTCTAGTAGTTTTGTTACTTTTGCTGTTACACTTTTACCTTTCCGTGTAGCGTGTAATGTGTTTTTCTATTTAAGTAGTCTGAAATAGCTGAAAAAAATGCCTACACCTTTTAACGCAATAACAGTTGGTTGTTGGTTATTGGAAATGGAGCAAGTCATTCTCATCATGTGCTCAGTTAATTTCAATCAAGCGGTTCCAAGTGCTGCCTTTTGGATTGTGAATTGCACCAGCAACATTCGACAAACTGCATGCACAACGAAGCACTTCAGTAATACCATATGACAGCTTACAGCTCTGTACAGTGTTGCATAGAGTGCAATTATAATACGATATTACAATATGTGTATTGTTGAGGAGGTGGCGTTGCTGAACATGCAATTCAATGGTGTCCCCCTCAAGTGCCCTCTGAACACTCGCTGAATTCGTTTGAGGGTTAGCCTCCTACAAAGACGTTCTTTGGGCTCGTCATGCATTCATTCCTCCTCCACGAATGTCTGCTTTAGAGAGCTTCATGTACGTAAGGCCGCTCTCATAAGCAAACGTTTGTGGGAGAGGAGTGAATGCATTACCAGCCCAAAAAGCGTCTGCGTAGGAGGCTGTTTTGGGTATTCCCCTGGCCAAAACTTCGACTACGATTTGTAAATAGCCAACTGCCTCGCCTCCCACAGGTTCGGATTCTTAACCTGTTATGTTAATTTGCAATAGTTTCTCATGTTGTTTTGTCATTATCCCTGAACGTTTTCTAGGGTGAAGCAAGGAGGTTGCAATATTTGAGAGTGCTCAGTGTTGTTCCAACCTACCTGTGCCTTCTGTTTATCGTGATAAGGTTTGCTGTGCTGCTTTGCCTGGACGTCCAAAAGAAGTGGTTCCAATCCTCAAGTAACGTTAATGTAGGTGACTTAATGCATGTTGGTGGTGACGATTGGAAACTGTGTGGTTTTGTCCAGGGTTTTCTGGCTTTCGTGGTTATAATTTGCAGTGAAATTTATTGTTTTCTTGCATAATTCTTTTTAGTTAAATGTGTTTTTTCACAATTTTGTCACTTTGTTCTCAATTAGAGAGCTGGTGAAACAGGTTCAACCTGTTTGGTTGCCGGAAAGCCAGAAATAGAGCACATCAAGAGGTTGCTAAATCCCGGATTAAACATGTAAGCATATAGAGTAGCCCTGGGGCGAGTACCTTGACACTAAATGACTCGTGGAAAACCTACTTTCAGACCGGTCAAGATTACATTATACGAAAATAGTTACATCAAGCGTGCGTTTCTCCAGGTCTCTCCAGGTCTGTCCATCCTTACAGGATTAAAGAAAACATTGGGCTAGTTTGCACTAAAAACCACTGCTGGTCGAACGAAAACGGGTTAAATTTTGAGAAACGGACTTTTGGCTTTTACGCAGTTTGCTCCTGTCAAACACAGCTCTTTGTTTTCTTAGGACTGTAGCATGATCTCACGTTTGTCGTAATAACAACCTGATTGTAAGAATGGTGTATTATTCGGTTTCACAGGCATACTCGGAAAAAGGAAATCCATGTGCTCCTTTGAGGAGTCAAACCTAAGACCTTCTGGTTACTCGTTCGGGTGCTCTACCACTGAGCTAGAGGAGACTCGTGGGAGCCGAGGCCATAAAACTACTGAGTTTCATGGGACAAACATCCTACATACTGCTATGATTTGAATGTCATTGTGTGGCATATGCGGAGTGGAATAAATGTGATGGTATATTTTTAGCCTGGTGAATGAATGAGAATGGTTTATTTTTTGTGAGCAACACAGGCATACTCGGAAAAAGGAAATCAGAGTGCTTCTATCAGGAGTCGAACCTAAGATGTTCTGATTTAATACTAGAATCATGTACTTCGGATGATGCTCTACCACTGAGCTACAGGAGTCTCGTGGGAGCTAAGGCTATTAAATTAGTTTCGTGGTACAAACATCCTGCATGTATGTGTGGCAATTATGCGCAGTGGAATAAACGTGATAAATGTGATGAACGTCGTTGTCGCCGAATTGTTTATTTCTTGTCAGGGTTGTGGCAGACGTGAAGTGGTACATGAGGCTGTTGTACTTCGTCTACCAACCAAGACCAGGTATGTTTCTTTGTTTTGTCAATGCTTATGGTAATAATGGCCATATTTGGAACTGGGCTTGTCAGGGCGCAATTGAATGCTATTTCCATCCGCAAGAAACAAACAAAATAAAAATGAGCGAAAACTTTGATGTTGTATCACAAGCTGTTAAGAACTGACGAATTAATGGAAATCTACGAAACCTAAAAGAAGACAGTTAAAAGTATAAAAAATACGTTGACAGCGCATGTATACTTTACACGATGTCATGTTACGATTTTTGTCATGTTTCAATCGTCATGAAAAATTTAAAGTGAACGCTAAAGTACATGTAATTGCTTTTTTCTCCAACAAATTGAAGAAAATGAGTTATCACATCTTAATTTTTCACGATTCAAAACAATCTGTCCATAGGTTTCGTAGGTTTCCGTTGGTTCGTCAGTTCTCAACAGCTTGTGATACCACATCAAAGTCTTCGCTCATTTTTACTTTGTTTGTTTCTTGCTGAGGGAAGTACAGTCTGTAACATTCACTTGCGCCCTGACAAACCCAATCCCAAATATGGCTACTGTTAAAGTAAATCATATTCCTATCTTTAAAGTGCACCTAGCCCCCCCAATTTTTTTTTTTGTCTTAAATAAATCTTTGCACCTGTGCGAAACATATTGCGATATTCGGCGCTTTTTTCGATTAAATCTTGACTTTTTATAGGTTGTAAAAGTTACGAAATGTAGCCATCATCTGTCCCATGACATGGGGGCATGGGTCTACTCCTTACTCGACGTCACAAACTGATTTGCATTGTATTAAGTCTTTGTGAAAATGCATGGAAAGCAGTTTGTGACGTCATGTAAGGAATAGACCCATGCGCCTTACTAGCTTGGTTATGGGACAGATGATGGCTAGATTTCGTAGCTTTTACAGCCTATAAAAAGTCAAGATTTGGTTGAAAAAAGGCGCAAAAGGCTCAATCCGTTTCGAACAGGTGCAAAGTTTTCTTTTTTTTTTCTTTTTCGAGATTTTTATTAGCCTTAGACGCACAATACAATATTTACAATACTACGCACTGCTTACAATACTTACAAAGTTACAATACTAACTGTGTACAATAATGCTATACTTACAATACTAATAATTTTTACATTTACAATGCGATATTACTAACAAAACGAAACGATACCTACGCTACTAAGAACAATACTAACACTACTGACGATACAATACAATTACTTACAAATTAATAAATTTAATTTAGTTGCTTACAAATGGATAGTATATGCCTTTGCACGGCTAGACTCTAAACATTAATTGTTTAAAAAGTTGGACCATTTTTTTATTAAAAGAGAGTAGTTTATTGGTCATAATCGCAATGTATTTTCTAATTTAATTTTTCCGTTAACGAGGGTGACAAAATCTATGAACTGGGGTCTTTTGTCATCTTGTACTGCCTTAATGTAAAGAAAATATTTTCCAATTATGATCAGGTTACTTAGGGTTAAAGTGGATGATGTAAATTTTAAAACCCCATATATAATTTCGTTTTGCTCTAGCGCAATGTTTCCTCTACATGTGGGGTTGAAGCACTTTACAAATTTATTCCAAAAGGATTTACCAATTGGACATTCCACAAATAAATGAAGTGGTGTCTGGTCAATATCATGGCAATAAGGACAATCGGGTCGAAAAAAATTTGGGAGTTAGATGCACTGATTACTTTCAGAAAGGATGATCCGTCAAAAACATTTTTGCCCTTTTCTGTCTACCGTCTCAGAATCTCTATGAATGCATTATGGAACAAGCAAATAGATTTTGCCGTATCTTATACAATTAAAGCTACACGCGCATGTTACAATCTATATTTACCAGGAAGGCAGTTTGTATGCTTTGGTAATGTCCACATGAGTCATGTAAAATGTTGACATGTTGTCATTCAAGATATAAACAATATCATATTTATCTTATGCAGTTTTAAATTGCTTTTAACATTTCAGATTTCAAATTCTCTACCCAACTAATTTCAACTCTGGTGGTCTCTGGAATAATCATCTTTCAGGTAAGTGGGGGTAATATATCAAACAGGAGGAACAGTGTCTCATCCGATTTCCAAACACCGAGAAGTTGGTTGTAAAAATCTCGGCTGCGCATTGTTTTTTCTAACCTACTTCTCTTTGTTTGGAAATTGGATAAAATAATCTTTGTAGCGTTTGATAATTCATAATTCTTGGAGAAATTCAAAGCGAAAATTAACCCAATTTTATGATAACTGAGATCACCTTTCCAAACCTCCTTCACAGTTATTCACAGTTATGATTTTCTTACGTTTCCCTTCATAAGTTGTTAATGAGGTTGAAAAGTGGCTGTCGAGGGGGATCTTTGTGATCAAGCATCACTGTCAAAGAGTGGTCTAATCCTTGCTACACTGTAAAATAAAAAGAAGACTGAAACTTGTAAGCAAGCGTTAACGTTCACTCACACATTACATTGCAGGTTCTGTTCTCAATCTTCATCTGACCGTTTTTATGCCTTTAAAACACTTGGCTTCTCAGTTTTGAGTATCTGACTTTTAACTTGGCAGTTCCTTACTTATTCCACTCTCTTAAATTTTGGAATATGACAGAAATATACAAAAATGAAAAAAAAATCTGTATGTTTGATTTCAAATAAGTCACCGAAAAGCATTTCAAAGCAAACTGCGGTGAAAATAATTCCAGTATTTCAGAATCCATCCCAGTAACCAGAGTCCTCAGTCTCTTTGGCCAGCGGTTGTTCGCCAGTAGAGAATCCACAGGATTTGGCAGGAAATCGGAGATTTTAACTTTTTCGAATTCCCCGTGTCAGCGGTTATTGTCAGTGGCGCATGCGTATTACGCACGTCTCCTCGTGGGCCTGTTATTTATTACTCCGCCATCGTGGAGAGGCTTTGTTGTCCTTAGTAAAGTGTTTGTTGTTCGCTTACATCATGTTGTCTCTCCTCATTACTGGCGTGGTGGCAGCTGTTGGAGCTTACCCTCGTCTCGTGCTTAGAGACAGCTAGCCCATAACGGATCATCGACCGATTTCCAAATGAGGAACTAGCGAAACAGCTTAGTCTGTAGCTGTATCAACAATACACGAAGACTCACAGCTAAGTACACATTCTGCCTTTTCTCCATTAATTCAAGAGCACGAAATGAATCCAAGGACATCAAAGCAGTGGTCCTTAACCAAACAGGAAACGAAAACGTCATTTGAAGCCTGGAGACAAAATCTTCAGTACATTCTTTCCCTTGATTGCAATTTTGCCGGTTTTCTCGCTAATGGTGTGACATGGTTGTAGAAATCGCCTAGCAGCCCTCGTCGCGGCCTCCAGGACGACCCCGAATCTGTACCTCAAGCTTCTCGTAGAACATCACAACAAAAGTGCACTCATCTTGAATTAATGCTTGGACAAATTGCGAACTATTGTCCCGTAATTTTACGTAAAACCATTGTCAAGAACTCAACCTCCATGAGCTCCATCTGGCAAGCGATTCGCCTTCACTTCGGTTTCCAATCAACCGGCACTCACTTCCTTGACTTCAATAACATCACACTTGCCCCTGCTGAGCGCCCCGAGGATCTTTATCAACGTCTGATGTCCTTTATCGAAGATAATTTGTTATTGGCAAATGGAAGTATCTCATGCCATGGTGAGGTTCCCGGTGTCGACGAGGAAATGTCTCCTATTCTCGAAAATGTTGTAGTCCTCACATGGTTGAGATTAGTCCACCCTTACCTACCCAATTTGGTTAAGCAACGCTACGGTACCGAGCTCCAGTCCAAGTCTCTTGCATCCCTCAAACCTGAAATTTCTCAAGCATTGGATTCCCTCTTGGGAGAGATCAATAACAACACTGGTGCTAAAATCTTGCGTTCAACGGCACCGAAGCTCAGACAGCCGCCTCTGAGGGGTCTAGAAAACTTTTGAATGCAGAGGTCCACACAACGCAGGAATTAAACTTGCTGGTACTTTTGCCGGATCTCTCTTGTGAAAGACCTCGTGTCAGACGTCACTTGAACGTGAAAATACAAAACTGAATGCAAGGCTGGCACTACAGCAAAGGGCAGATTTATTAGTGGCCAATATTTTGACTAATAGAATTAGTCTTCCTCAGGGCCAGAGCTATACTCAGGGTCAGAGCTATACTCTGGCCCTGAGGAAGACTAATTCTATTAGTCGAAATATTGGCCACTAATAAATCTGCCCTTTGCCGTAGTGCCAGCCTTGCATTCAGTTTTGTATTTTCTGAGGGGTCGTTATAACTGCTTTCAAAAGGCATGTCCTAAACCACAAGTCAAGTCTTGCCCCTTGTGTAAGCAGGCTGGACGTAATGACGGTCACTTCTTAAGTCAGTGCACTTACCTACCTGCTGAAGACCACACTTTCCTCGTCAAAGGAAGATGACCCCATCGATTCTGATTTCTTCTGTTCACCTTCTTCTCCCCATTCCTCGGCCATGGTTGTGTCTCGCCGCGTGAGGGCAAAGCAGTCCCCCATTTCAATGCCTTCTACCATCAGCGCTCGCTTAAACTCACCTTGGACACTGGTGCCCAACCAGCATGATCAAGGCCTCGGTCGCCCGTAGCATTGATGCTCCCATCGTAAAAACTTCCCAGCAAGCCCTACAAGCAGATGGAGTCACACCTCTCGTCGTTGTTGGCAAGACCCACTTCTCTCTTTTTCGAGCTGGCAAGTGCCTAACCCTTGATGCCCTAGTAGTAGAAGACTGAGACGTCAATGTTTTAGCTGGAACCCCATTTATGATCACTAATGACATATCCGTTTACCCAGCAAAGGGACAGGTTCTTATCCAAGACTCCGAAATACTGGCCTACCATCCCGAGTTAAGTGCCAGTTCCCAGGCTCATGCCGTCCGTCGCACCCAGTCTTGTGTAATGTCGTCTTCCCCTACAACAGTGGTCCTCCCTGGGGAATATCTTGAGCTAAGCCTACCACCTAACATAGATCCTGATTGTACCTTAGCCAAAAAAGCCTGTACCGATGCGCTATCCAACAAATACTCCAAAGGTTCACATCTTTGACCTCAGCCCCAAATTGTGGACGCAGTAGCTAGTAGAGTTCATTTAGTCAACGACACTGCTGAGCCACGGACAGTCCGTCGCCACGAACATCTCTGCCAAGCTCGTCACACCACAGCCGTGGTTCCCACTTTACCTGTCGCACCACAACCATCACCTTCCCACACTGGTGGAAGCAACTCACCTCACTCTGGGTTCTTCTCAGATGCTGTCTTAGTTGACCCTGACAACATCCTTCCCGACACCTTCCGCAACGAGTTCCGCAAAGTGCTGCAGACTCACGACGCAGTTTTTAATCCTGCAATTGTTGGTTACAACAGCATGGCCGGTCCTGTCCAAGCCTCTATCAATATGGGACCTGTGCAGCCTCCACAACGCAAAGGCTGTGTTCCCCAATATTCCCGTGACAAGCTGGTTGAATTGCAGCAGAAATTTGACGAGTTGGAACAATGCGAGGTCTTCTGTCGTCCGGAGGACATCAGAGTTACCTTTGAATAACTCAACCCTTCATTCCTTGTTAAAAAACCCTCCGGTGGTTTTCGTCTCATTACAGCCTTCACAGACGTGGGGCGCTACAGCAAACCACAACCCTCCTTGATGTTGAACGTTGACTCTACTCTCTGCACCATTGCCCCATGGAAGTACATAATCAAGTCTGACCTCACCCATGCCTTTTACCAGATACCTCTATCAAAGGCCTCCATAAAATACTGCGGCGTGGCCACTCTGTTTCGCGGCATCAAATTATATTCCAGGTCAGCCATGGGTATGCCCGGTTCAGAGACTTCATTGGAGGAATTATAATAATAATAATAATAACAACTTTATTCAAGTCTCAAATCTGGATAGCCGAGCACAAGTGCCCTACTAATTGGGGAGACTAAAAAAAATATAAAGTAAAATCTATTCAACTAAGATTAAGTACAGTTAAGAAAACCTAATAATTAATTATCATTAATAAACACCTAAAAAATTATTTATTTGACAATTAACCAGATAGATGAACAGCAAGACCAGCGCATACATCTGTCGTCCAACAGAGAGCTGACGTCAAACTTTCTTATAGCGATTTTAAAGTTGTTCAAAGTTTTGCGGATCTAATATTTTTAGGCTGTCCTTGGCGACTTCCTCCAAGAGTGATGTGCTACAAAACTCAACAACGACCTTTATTGTTGTGGCGACACTCCGCAGGATCTTAACGCTAACTGGTCTCGTATACTTGGCGCCCTTGCCCAGTGTAACGTCCGCCTTTCTGCTACTAAGACTGACATATGCCCCAAAACAATCACCATATTTGGTTGGATCTGGTCACAAGGCTCCTTATCTGCAAGCCCCCACCACATTGCTGCACTCGCAACCTGCCCCCTCCTGAGTCTGTGAAAGGTATGCATTCCTTCATCGGTGCATACAAAGTCCTTAGCTGTGTCCTCCCTCACTGCGCGCAACTTGTGGACCCACTTGAATCATCCTTGACCGATCTACAATCTCACGACCACGTTCAGTGGGATGACAACCTTCATCAGAAATTCACTGCGGCATAAGATGCCCGTAACACACACAAGTCCATTGTCCTTCCTTGTCCCTCTGACCAGCTTTGGATTGTTATTGATGGCTCAGTCACCCGACGTGGTCTTGGAGCCACCCTGTACGTTACTTGCCAGGACCGCCTTCTTTTTGCCGGCTTCTACAGCTCTAAACTACGCAAGCATCAGGTCACTTGGTTACTATGCGAGGTCGAAGCGCTGTCTATAGCCGCTGCTGTTAAGCACTTTAGCCCCTTCATAATCCAATCCATGAACCGTGCCTGCATTCTGACAGATAGCCAGCCCTGCGTTCAAGCCTTGCAGAAACTTTGCCGAGGTGAATTTTCTGCCAGTCCATGCCTTACCTCCTTCTTGACCATGGTCAGTCGATACCAAGTTAGCCTCCAGCACCTCGCTTGCACCGCCAATTTACCCTCCGACTTTGCCAGTCGCAATGCTCCTGACTGTAATGAACTGAACTGCCAAATTTGCTCTTTTGTGCATGAATCAGTTTTCAGTTGTACATGGCATCTTTGCTCAAGAAGTCCTTGATAACACCAAGCGCCTACCCTTCACCAACAGACCTGCATGGTTCAGTGTCAAAATGAGTGCCCTGATCCACGGTGTGTCTGTGCTCACTTGAAACAGGGCACCCTCCCTTCCAAGAAACTGACCAACATTTGAGACGTTAAGCGCTACCTTGACATCACTTCCATTTCCAAGGATGGCCTGCTCATCGTTCAGCATCAACAACCACTCTCCCACCCTATTGAGTTGATCGTCATACCTCGTTCCGCACTTGATGACCTACTTACTGCTATTCACCTGAAGCTTGACCACCCCTCTAAGCGCCAACTTCAAATGGTCATACAGCGTCACTTCTTTGCCCTGGATATGAGCACTGCTATCGCTCGAGTATCAGACTCCTGCCACACTTGTGCCTCACTCAAGAAGTTCCCTACCTCCCTTACCAGCCAGTCATCAGAAGATCCTCCCGACGTCGTAGGCGTGTCATTTGCAGCCGATATCATTAGACGCTGTCGCCAATTCATCTTACTTTTGAGAGAATGTACCACCTCTTACACCACATCATGCCTTGTGCCCGAAGAGTGCTACCCTTCGTGATGTCCTTGCCCAGTTAGTAGTGGGTCTGTGTGACGTCAAATCATTATTTGATTTATTCATTAAACCTTGATTAAATTCTACCCTCTCCCAGAAGGGATTTATTGTTCTGATTGTCTTGAACAAAAACAGCCCAATCAAAATCTATTATCGGCGCGTATATCACGAGGGAGGGGACCCACTTATCTCTACCTGTGTGACGTCAAAGCAAGTGATCATTTCGAAAAGTTGTTTTTGTTCAATGGCAGCCACATGTTTGAATTTAAGACTCTGATCTGCCGTTTTCAAAGAGAAAACAAACCTTTTTCAAGCTGTAAATCGAAATAATAACTTCTAGGTAGTACTCGACAGTTGAAACGGTGGAAATTGGGAGAGTTCACAGCGAAGAAACTCCACTTTCAAAAACAGATGGAAAAATCAACGCGAAGGATTAGAGCTAGAGGAGGCCAGACCAGTTCAGCGGGGTCATGACGTTATTGCAGAGTTATTTCTGGTATGATTTCTAGTAACACAACGATAAGTATCACGCAATATATCTGAAAAAAACCATTCAGACAATTATTTCAATTGCCAAGGGAAGATAGTTTTTAAATATCTGTGAAACATACAATGGGGAATAATTGGGGCTACATTAAGCATTCCGTGCAATGCCATTAGCCGGGCATTTTGTTGTTCTTAGTGAAGGGTTTGTTGTTCACTTACGTCGTGTCGTCTCTCCTCATTACTGGCGGCGGGTCTCTCCTTTGCGACCAACCGCTGGCCAAAGAGCTTGCGCCTGAGGATCCTGGGTACGAAGTTGATTTTTAATCTGGAAGCGCAAAATTTACAATTTACTGATTTAGAGGGTTTTTTGTTTACCAGCGTCATGGCAACATCAATTTTGCCGAAGTTGCAATCTTGATAAACTTTAATCCAAAACAAATTACTGGTGTAAATTTCACATTGATCACTGCCGCAGAAGACTAGCAAATAGCAGGTTGAAAAAAATTGAGGCATGGTTCCTCAAAAAGTGTATGGTAAAATCTTTTTAAATAATAGACATGGTTGCAACGTTTAGTTGATACACAGCTTCTTTTCTTTCTTCGTTTCTGTCAGATCCTTGTGGCTATTCTGGGTTCGCTCGACGTCTTGACGAAACTCTTTAAGTTGATTTGCACAGATGACACCTGCAAAAAATTTGTTGGGGTTCTATTCGGTAGGTAGATCCCCTCTACTCCAACATTTGCAAATGCCCGGCCAAAATGTGACAAGCTTGTTACATGTGGCAAACTTTTTGATGCGTCTCTCGATGCTTCCTTGACAATCTTCTTGTTTATATGTCATGTTTTGTTAGTGACACTTTGAACGTTTTCCTCACCTACTTGTTGTTTTTGTTTATTAAATTTATTGGACTAATTTCTTATCAACCTAGGAAAGGCAGCTTTCTAGGGTAGAAGATTCCTTGCCCTTAACGCAGTGTTCCAAAAAAAGACGACGTCCTGGCCTGCCAAAATGAATGGTGAACTTAAAAGATTTGGGGAGAATCACACTTATTAACCCCAAAATTCTTTATCGACTCCCTGGCTTTGACAGTTATCTGGAGCACTGTTACGTCTCACTGAGAACTTGAATGAGACAGTTTGAATCATGGCAACATCTTACCTTGAAAGATTGGCGTTGAAAGAAATTTATTTGACTTAATTGATTCGTAACAAAGTGGCCACAGCCTTGACCAACAACGAACGACAGTGACATTATTATAATATTATGAACTGGAAAAAAAGGGGAGGAAAAACTAGCTAACAAACAAAAAATCGTAAGATAGAACTTTCTTTTGAATTGTACTTATCTGGGCATGAGGGCTAACTGAAGGGAGAGAAGAGCAATTTAAATTGTTAGGTTGTATGTTACGGGTTAAACTTGTCTCTTTTGAAGTGGAAGCACAGAAGCTTTTTGTTTGTTATTTATTCGATCTTGGGCGTTGTGAACGGAATGACGTAAATGTGAAATCTAATTTTGTTTTCAGGCAGCATGGAGGCAGCCTGCGTCGTGTGTTCATTGTTTTCGGTCATGTTGCTGCTTCATTTCATGAAGTGCCATCGGTAAGAACAAATACACTGATTGTAACCTTGCAAACAAACATGAAGGGCACACTTAGACTACAAGCGCGCAATGCATATGGGCCGCTATTTTTCGGGCATGGTGTAATGGCTGGTATACCATGGCCGCTAAGCCAATCAAAACTCTGGAATTGTATTATTCAATTGTCCATTTTTTTCTAAATATATATAAATACCATATGACCGTTTTTGTATCACATAGTATACAAACGTTAGGAATGTTTTTTTTCTGGTTTTAGTTAAAGCTAGAGCATGTAGTAGAATCCAAAAAATTGGATTTTTCATAGGAAGATTAAAGAAGTGTACTATACTACATGTTTTTTGCTATGAAAGGTGGTAGTACTCAAGGAGACGAGTAACACAAACGATACTAAACAAAGCCATGCTTTTAATGCCTGCTCCTAAGGACTCTGGGAAAGCCCTAAAAACTACTTCATGTAACACTTCAGATCAATACTTATAGAGAACTGTGCTAATTACAACGAAAACTATGAGTAGAGTTTAGTGTCAGTTATTTTTTAAAAGTAATTAACTCGTGGTGACTTGTCTATTGCAGAAAACATGTTCTACAGCTGTATCGAGGGCAAAGGACGTTTTATCAGGATGTGTTTGTCTCTCCTGCAAAACTAGCGGTAGGTGTTTATTAGTGAAGAACATGTTGCATGCTTTAAATAACGTTAATTACAAACAGGTTGATGGCTGAGATCGAATTTATACTTGATTGAAGATAAAAGCGTTTTAAGGCTTAAAAAGAATTTGATATTTTTTTTACCATTGTTGCATTTCAGGGGAGAAGCCTTCGGTTCTCGGGATACCAGATTGCGTATACATTGGCTGGTACGAGTTTGTGTACTTGGGAGAAGAAACACATAATGTTTAAAATGCCAATTTCTCTTGATTATTGTTTTTGTTTTTTTTTTCCTCGTCCTTTTTTTCTTTCTTTCTTTCTCTTTCTTTCTTTCTTTCTTTCTTTCTTTCTTTCTTTCTTTCTTTCTTTCTTTCTTTCTTTCTTTCTTTCTTTCTTTCTGTCTGTCTGTCTGTCTGTCTGTCTGTCTTTCTTTCTTTCTTTCTTTCTTTCTGTCTGTCTGTCTTTCTCTCTCTCTCTCTCTCTCTCTCTCTCTCTCTCTCTTTCTTTCTTTCTGTTTTTTGTGTTTTAATGTTTGTTTGTGTCTGTATATCTTTTTTGGGGGCGGTGGGGGGGAGGCGGGTGGGGTCGTTTGGGGGTATTCTAGGTGATAGACGTACGCTCTTTGCCACTTTCTGCTTTTTTCACAGTGGGGAATCCTCGTATTATCTCTGATCATAGTTTATTTGGATTATAAAATTTGCGCAATACAATACTATTATTATTATTATTATTATTATTATTATTATTATTATTATTCGTCATATGAATGGCTTTTATTTTTTAAATTTATTATTATTATTAAAATAAATTTTCTGCTTGAAAATAGCTCTGTTGTGCTTGTCTCTTTTTAACTCGTGAATGCGCGTAGCGCAATGAACGAGTTATAGCGATAGCTGACTTTTGACTTGGTTGGTTGGTTGGTTGGTTGGTCGGTCGGTCGGTTGGTCGGTTTTGTCGTTAACTTTCGGGCGTGCGCAGTGAGTGAGTTTTAAATTCAATTAGTGGAAAAAACACGCGAACATTTATTGTTCACGGCGCATCAGGAAATTCTTATTCAATATGTAGAGAATAATTTGACGATCATTTAGTGCAAGAATGGAGATTTTTCGTTCAATCTGAGCAAAGTTACAAGTTTTTTCAATTTTTCAGAAAGTCCGAGGTCGTAAACTCAATTAGTGAAAAAAAAAACGTGAAAATTTTTTTCACGACGCGTCAGAATTCTCTCATTCATTCTGTAGAGAATAATTTGACAATCATTTAAGTGTAAGAATGGAGATTTTTCGTTGAATCTGAGCAAAGTTATAGGTTTTTTTCGTTTTTTTCTACAAAGTGCGGTTTCTTTTAAGAATTAAAAATAATTTAATTTAGAAATAATTTAAATAAAAATAATTTAATTTGTCAGTTTTCACGCGAAAGCGAACGTGCCATGTCACGCATCATTGACGTCGTAAGCAACATTATGCAAATTTCTGGTGAAACGAACACTTCAAGATCTTGTCAGCTTTCATAGAGGTTTCAAAGGGAAAAATGTTTCATTTTCGAAATTTACAACTGGAAATTTATGGGAAAGCAAAAGGACGCGGTCGATAAATAATTCTTATTTAGCAAGAGCTTGTCATAGTTCATTATTTTTACTTGAGGATTGCGTGGACTGAACTCCAAAGGAAAAATTTCACGCATGTATGTCGGGCATGAAATGTAATGCGATACTTTGTTGAACAGATTTCCTTTTGTGAGATCGGCTTGCCCTACAGTAATTTTGTAATTTTAATTCCCAAAAAAACTTCACTTGCCCATCGAGTAAGTGATGGTTAGAATCCACTAGCCCGATCGCAAAATCCAGTAGCCCCGGACTATCGGACACGAATTTGCATGAGGTAACTGCACATAG